>NC_080711.1:8261427-8388927 GCF_019097595.1 Hemibagrus wyckioides
CATAGTTTTATTCTTCTTTTTTTTTTGTCCTGAATAATATTCCTACCAGGTTGTGGTTTGTACTCCTTTTCTGACTGTTATTCCCAACTGTCTTCTGAACAGAGGATTTTGAGAACAGAGCTAATGAGTACTGGAACAACTTCTACGCCATCCATGAAAACCGCTTTTTTAAGGACCGCCACTGGCTCTTCACTGAGTTCCCCGAGCTCGGCCCTCAGCGTTCCCAGAGTTCAGGAGAGGGCATGGCGTCAGATGAGGACCTCGTCCAGATTACAGCAAACCTGGAACTGAAGGGCGACGAGAATCATGCACCGGTCACAGAAGAAGCAGCAGCGTTTCCTGGAGCCTCAGCCACTTATCGCATTCTGGAGGTCAGTCAGCTGATATATGTGTGTGATATGCATATGTGCGTACTGTTGATAAACGTGTGCTGACACATATGCATATCTGGGTGTGTGTGTGTGCGATCTTTCTGTAAATAAACATGTGTGTGTTTTGCCTTAGGTAGGCTGTGGAGTTGGCAATACAGTGTTCCCAATTCTCAAGACGAACAAGTAAGACATATAGAATAACACAACATACTGTTAAAGGAGCTCTCAGTGCTTCTAAGCTGTTGTCTAGCTACCATAACTGTAGTGTATGTCTCTATGCTTTGAACAAAGAAAACCTGAAAAGAAAAACAGTTATATTCAAGTAACTTACATTCAAGTCTAAGGGCAGTTGTTGAGGTGGCAAAAAACTACCCCCAATAGTTTTCTGTTCTCTGTTGAGTAGAGAGAAATGAGTCAAAACTCTCAAATATAGTAATCACACATGTGCTACAGATGCTATGAATAGAGTTTAGGTTGAAAAATACAAGAGTATTCTGAGGATAAATCCTTGAACACATTGTCTGTCTGTCTGTTTGTTTTTTTTCTGAAATCCAGTGATCCAGGCCTTTTTGTGTACTGCTGCGATTTCTCCAGCACAGCTATTGACCTCGTCAGAGTAAGAAAGAAAGTCATTGCTAAGTCAGAATCATTTATGTTGTATTGTCAGTAGAGGGGGAAAATGGGGGGTAAATAGAAGGGCTTTTGTATGATTTTATTATTTTAAACATACAGTTTAGAGATGTATTTGTATGTACACATACACAACAACAACAACAATAATAATAATAATAATAATAATAATAAATGTAAAAACTTGAATTATTAAAAATAAATATTATTTTACAATATAAACATTTACTATTAAATAAATGTAAAATTTAAATGTAATTAAATGTTTACAATTGAGCATTTACTATTATTATTATTATTATTATTATTATTTTATTGCATACTTTCGTAAATATATTATTTATATTTCAATAATATTGATAACCTTATAAAATAAAAACATTCAGCCAAAACATGTTTGCTGTGTAAAGTTTGCTTCAAATGTAGCTAACAAGTAACTTGCATTTGTAGCCTCTAGTTTAGCAAACTGCACATGTCTGGCCAGTAATTTCATCTTCTACATCAACACAATTATATGTTGCTCCAGACACTGCTATCTTTAAAATTACGCAAAAGTGCACTGCTAAAATCTGTATCTGTTTTGATCATTCAGATTTACAGACTGATTAATTACCTTCACAGTCTAATCTGGAGTACAACCCATCTCGATGTCACGCCTTCGTCCACGACCTGAGCGACATCACAGCTGCTTATCCGATGCCAGAGCAGAGTCTCGATGTCATTGTTCTCATATTCGTCCTCTCCGCTCTTCACCCTGAAAAGTGCGTGAGTTAATGTATGAGAGAGAGATCAGTTTTAGTGCACATCCCCTGTCCCTTGCCTCAGGTGTACGTGTAGTCGACTTTAGAATTATTGTTCCTTAATGAAAATGATCAACATTAAACACATTCATTCAGCTACTAAAGTAGCTTTAAAAGCTACTTTAGTTTCCTCTGTCAAATATAAATGTAGAAAAATAAGAAATGTTTTTTAAAGATATTATATTAATATAAAACTAAAATCAATCAAACTGTTATTCTTATATTAGCTTGCTTAATTTAATAGAGTGAGAAGAAAAGCTAATTTCCAATTAATAAAGGTGTTCAAGTTTGTGTAAGATCTAAATAGTATAATAATCTCACTGTTAATAATATTAAATCTTGTGTTTTTCTCTCTTGTCAGAATGCAAAGCTCTCTCAGTAAGCTGGCCAGTTTGCTGAAACCCGGAGGAGTTCTGTTACTGAGGGATTATGGACGCTACGACATGGCCCAGCTTCGTTTTAAAAAGGGTCAGAACTTTAAAATGCCTTTAATACATGTGTCCCTCTGTACTGTTCTCTTCTAAGGATGTTGTTTGTGTTTTCACATTTTAGGAAGGTGCTTATCTGAAAATTTCTATGTCAGAGGAGACGGAACACGAGTCTATTTTTTCACTCAAGGTAATGAGCGTTTTACACACACACACACACACACACACATACACACACAGTCAATGACTGCCTTTGTTGCTGCTGTAATACCAGAGTACGTTAGAAATCAAGGGAGCCATAATTTTAGATGATATAGAGTATGTAAGTTTATAGTATTACATGAAACAGTTTGTAAACTGTATTCAGTGAAACAAGGTAACTTGTACTTCATGCTCACTTTTATTCCTTCATCTGTCTCTTTCCCCATCCACCTGTTATTACAGAAGAGCTACATGATCTGTTCTGTGGTGCTGGTCTGGAAAAGGTGCAAAATTTGGTGGACAGAAGGCTGCAGGTGAACAGAGGGAAACAACTGACCATGTACAGAGTCTGGGTGCAGTGTAAATACCGCAAAAACACAAAGCCTCTGCAACCTGCAGCTGAGACAAGATAGCAAGGAAATCCACAGGACTAGAGTTACACACTGAGCGGAGAACTGGACCTCTGACAATTTGGTAAAACAACCATAAAAACTAAAGACAAACTTTTGCGGTTTTAAGGCAACAAGATCTGGTGGCGGCAGTAGAGGAAAGTGAATGGGGAACATTAAATCCTATAAATCCCTACTGCCGTTAGGATCATGTTTGATATGCTTTTAAACACTTTTAAACATTTATATGATATAAATAAAAGATGGTTTTGGTAAATACCTGTTTTGTCATTATTTTTATCAAATTTGAGAAAGTGATATGTCTATGGAGATGAAAATAAAAATGGAATAAGACAAACTGTTATTGCTGTTAATGTAATGTTGCTAGTGGGAGAGTCTGGGTTGTTGCTGAAGCTTCTCCCACTCTCAAACTCTACTAGAGCACTTCTGAACCACATGAGTGTTCCATTTACTCTCCTGGAGGCTCAGAGACTGCATAAATAATTATCATGTCCCAGTTAAACTCCTATTGTTTTGAAATTAACTACACATTTGCATGACTGCAGGAATTCTTAACTTATTTTGGCACTGCATAATTCCATCTTCTCGTACAAATTTAAAATCATTGTAGGTATTAACAATTCTTGACAGCACAGATAACGCTTACGCAACATGTTTGGGTCAGGGAGTGCAGATCCAAATCGTGCCGGAAAAATGTCCCAGATGTCATAACTGAGGCATCGGTTTTGTCTTTAATTTGTCACTTGTTAATAGCAGTGCAGTAAATCAGAAAGCATTTTTATGTTTGTCATTAGGTGGTTTAAAATATAACTTGGGAGAAAGTTTGTTAGACAGGTTGAGCCTGTACATTGACATGAAGTAAGTTGGTATGAAAAGTTCTGAATATTAAAGACTTAAGAAGCAGATATATAAAATTCATCAAAATCCAATCAATTTGACCTCTTTCATTAAAGTACATCCAGATTTCTCCTGAGATCAGTTTCAGCATACATATACGTACATTAGGTTTTATATATATGTATCCATCCATCCATTTTTTGTAGTGCTTATCCTACACAGGGTCCCTGGGAGCCTGGAGTCTGTCCCAGGGAACTTGGAGCACAAGTCAGGGGTCACCGTGGACAGAGTGCCAACCCATCACAGGGCACAATTACACACACACTACAGACAATTTAGAGATGCCACTCAGCCTGCAACAAATGAGTCTGGACTAGGGGAGGAAACCCCCAAAGTGCAGGGAGAACATGCAAACTCTGCTTCCAACCCTGAAATGGTTAACATGAGGCAAATAAACCACTATGTTAAATATTTTATTAACATATTCAAAAGAGTTCAGATATGCAACTTTTTTAGTCAATATGGGAAATGTAGACGGTATTTTGAAAACACATTGTCCGTTCTTCAATTCTTTACGTAGGGAGAGAACCCAATGCAGGCTTCTGCTGGTGTAGCCATTCTGCCTACAAGCTGAACAAGCAATGCATTTTGATATGCTTTTCTGCTCAACATGGCAGTAAAGAGTTCTTATTTAAGTTACTATAGATTTCCTATCAGGCGGGACCACTCTGACCATTCTTTTCTGACCTCACTCAACAAGCAATTTTGCAGAACTGTTGCACACGATGTTTTTTGAGTTGTTGGTGTTTGTTTGATAGTTTTTACACTATTCTTTGTAAACTCGAGTGATGACTGCAGGAAAATCCTAGAAGATAAGCAGTTTCTGAAATATTCAAACTTTAGGTTTGGGTTATTGTCTCTAAGTGGAGGATATAGCAGCATTTCATTTTTAACATTTTTGAGATCAGATAGTAAGCTGTGTGACACCTGCAAGAATATCTGATGAGGTTTTCGTTATTTGTGTTGTATTACTTAGTATTGTGCATTAAACAAACAACTGTAGACTGATACACAGGCTTAAACAGTGAATGGACAAATTTATCTCATCAGGAAAGAAGGGATGAAAGGTTTTTTTTTCCTTTTTAAGTTAGAAAAAGGGTCTGTCGTCTTTACCAAATGCGCCAGTGTTTAAGCTTCCCTAAATAACAAACAGAATGAATGGAAATGTATAGGTTTATACATTAGAAGAGATGTTAGCAACAGTGGCAGTTGCAGTTTGTAATAAGAGTTGCATTCTTTGTAGTTATTAATGTTACTTTATTACAGTTATTGGTAGGTTTTTCTAGTATTTTGTATCAGGATTGTTTGACTTGTGCACTGACACTGCTTTGTGACTTATTTTTGCAATATTTACTCCAAGCCAAAGATCCACCCTTTTGTTTCCTACATCAGAAATTTCATTACTGCAGTTAGACAGTAAATAAAAGAGATACTGGGATGGCTCAGAGATCCTGGGATGGCTCAAATCCCATCAAGGTTTTTGTAAGAGTTGATAACATCACACTTCATCCAGTCCATTTGGACAGAGTAGGAGAGAAAGAACTTTACAACTTTGTGCACTCTATTGATTAGGTAGTCATGGCTCCTTTATTAACATGGCTTATTTAAAAAAAAAAAAACAAAAGCTCAAAAATTCAAACAGTATATTAAAAGGTGAATGGACAATGCTTTTCTGTTTCTAGTTAAAAATGATGTGTCACATCTGTTCAGAGACTGCAGTGGTATTCAAATGTAGTAACATGAAGCACCACTTTGACCAGAACACTTCAGACTGGTGTATTTTATTTAGAGCCATGAATTAATTACAAATGAATTAATCACCATGTGATAGAAGGTAACATTAGGCATTTAGACCTTTGTAAGCTATTTTGTAAGCTATTTTGTAAACCTTTGTAAGCTATTAAAAACTATTGTTAAAACCACAGTTTAAGAGAAGTTTGGAAATGTTAAGGAGCATGAGTGGTTCATAAAATCCAATTAAAGTATTTTTAAAGGTGCACTATTCACATTACCAGGTGAAAGATGCATATTTAAGGTATGAAAGAGGTTACCACTTGAACATCAAGGAAAAGTACATTTTAGTACCCTTATTTCTGTGAGTGTTAAGATTAACCCAAGCCACTTATTTCAATACTGGCCATTAATTAGGGCATCTATTAAGAGAAATAAAACAATCTACGGAACGTATGGAATGTAGAAATGGGGCGTGGCCGAACGCCCGAAAATCTTGCACAGTCTCACGAGAAAATATGAGATTTTACCGATTATTGTTTACATTGCGAAAAATGAGAACCGAACCGAATCGATCCGGATTTAACTGATCCTCCGGGAACAGCTTCACTTCGCATTCACGTCGTGTTTGTTCTGGGGAGATGTGCACACGGGAGATGGTTTTGGGCGCAGTTTTGATTATTCGAGGCGCTTAACCCGGTTCGGTGCTGCTGACCCGCAGTAGGCATCAGGAACAAACATCTGAGAAGAGGATCGAGATTTAAATCGCTCGGAGCGGAGCCATGTTCGATGCGCTTTGACCGTCGCTCGGTGGAAATCGCTGTGTAGGCAGCATGCCATTGCTTCCTAGGAGGAAAGGACTATAGAGAGCCTGATTAGTTAATAGACTGCCTTTAAGCAGGCCAAAGGAAAGGTTGACCACACCGAGGCCTCGTGTCGGGAGGTACCACAGCCTCCGTTTGACGCTCGGACTGGAAGCCGAAAGCCACGCGCCTTGCTCCGTATAGTGAGCTTTGGCGAGACTCGGGGATTTGAGGCCTTGTTCGGGAATGTCTGGTTAAGTGAGGACGAGGTGTGTGGTGACAAAGAGTGGGAGAGCAGTCACAAATTAAACCAAAAAAGAAAAAAAATCACCCCAAGTCGAAAACATCGACAACTCAGGTAAAACTGGCATTCTGTGCTGCTTAATAATTATTTGCTGACTGTCAAAACTTGTGAGAAATCTAATTAGCTTGTTAACTGTGCTGGATTTAATAGCAGCAGAGTGCAAACAATGTCTTGATGAAGGTGCCAAACCCCATGGGTCAGATCAGGTTAGCTTCAGCTAAAAACGTTAGTTAAGTGTCTAACAGTATTCATTTTAGTTGAACATAACACTCCCTTTCATTTATGTATATATATATTTCTCCCGAGGTATAGTTTTTAAATGCATAATACGTTACATGGAGGCTTTTCTGAAGTAACAGATTGTCTGCTAGCTTTAGCTAACTAGCTTGCATGGTATTTAGCCAGATAACCGTCTGTTTTGTTCGTTTCGTGAAGATCTAAAAACAAAAAAATCAAGTGGACTGTTTTTATTAGGATGTGTGATGCCTTAATATACGTCTCGTATCTTGAATTTCGGTTATGTTGGATAGAAATAACTTTATTGCATCCTTAATGGCTGCATATTTCGGTAGCTAGCCTTGTGGCTTGATTGATTAGCCTGTGTATGTTAGCTAGCTTGTTGTATAGCTGGTTAGTATTTTTGGATAGCATCGTGTTTTGTTTTTGTTTGTTTCTTTCCCTTCAGCCACCTCCCCAGACCTGCTGCTGACCCAGTGAAGTTTTTCAGGTTTGGCTCAGCTAAACTCTCAATGAAGATCAGTGTTCTAGTTTGGGAGATGATGTGATGAGTCTCGGGGTCTAATTGTTTTAGTAGTTCATACAACACAAATTTAACGGGGATGTTCTATGAGTACGTGTCATGTGGAGTCATGTGACCTCCTGATTTACGATGCTGGAAGTCTCAGAAGGTCTGTATGAGTGAAAAAGCAATCAGAGAGGCTCATCAAGTCTAAGAAAGGTCTCGAAAATGCAAGCATCAGTGGCCCATGACTCAACATGTCACACAGACATTACTGTGGTATCAAACCCCCCAGCATCACTATGGCTACGTAATGAGATGCAAACCATCCTCTCTCTCTCTCTCTCTCTCTCTCTTTCTCTCTCTTTCTCTTTTGCAGTCATGATGGAGGAACTGCACAGCTTGGATCCTCGGAGGCAGGAGCTGCTCGAGGCTCGATTCACTGGGGTTGGAGTCGCCAAGGTCTGACATGCCAACACACTGCTCTGATCTTTCTGATCCCCTTCCATCATTGTCCTCCCTTTGCTTTCCCCTTTCAGTATTATACTAATACAAATCTCCTCAGTCTACAACAAATTTAAATCACATTTGTCCTAATTTCTCTATCTTAGCAGCTCTTTAATTTAATCATGTGATGTTCTGTCCGTTACTAATTCATAAAGATAATTATTTGCAAATATACATCAGGTATATCTAGTTACAAACACTCTCTTGTTAAGTCAATGTTAAGTCTGCAGTGAACACTAGAGGCCAGAGACACACAGCTGATACTAAGTATTGAGACCGATTTGGACTGATTTGACTCTTGTGATTGTCCCACCACAGAGGCCAAAATCATCACAGCTCTTAAGTTTGCTTCACTTATCAGTAAAAGCTTGACAGTGATACATTCACCCTGAGAATGCCAGAATCAGGGGTTGGATGATATTTGAAATCGACACGTATAGGAAAAAGTAGGAGAGACGGGTAACAGCATGTTAATCTAAAGTAATTTACAGGTCCTGGTGACTTTCTGCATCTTTGAGAAATCCCATTGATCTGTGTTGCTTATGACAAACAAGCATGTTTGTAACAAGCACCGGTTTTAGGTGAAATGTACATTATCTTCTGTAACCTGATAGATGTGTGCACACACTGACAGCTTGCCCTTTTAGATATTTATTGCCGAGCTGTACTGCTCTAGAGCTGCACTGACAACCAGTGTTTTAATTTATCCTGAATCATCCTTAATATGTATGTGAATAAAGCTAAATCCAGATCATGTCCCAGTTGGCTGAAGTGCAGAGAGTACGTCCTGTCCAACCTTTAATCCAATGAACTTTTTTTGACCGATGATGAAGCATGATGGATTAAATAGTTACCTGTGATATTGTTAACAGTGTAGCTGGGCAGTGTTACAAAAATATAGATGGAGGTGACAAAATATTGTGACATGTATCACAATGTCTATATGATGCTGTCATATCACCCAAGACCAAATCTGTGGGATTCACTTGTGATTGCTTCATTTGATGCACCATGTGTAGTGTTAAGTGGGTAGTCACAGTGACCCTTTTAAATATTAGGCGTGTGGCAAAACCACATCTCGCAATGATGATTAACCTGTGACGCGTTATGCAGAGGCAGTGGAAAAATTTCAAAAGAAACATGAGTCTCTTTCGCGGTGTGTGTCAGGTGTGTCAGAGCAGATTGTCCTGTCTTACTGTGATTGAATAATGCATGTTTTTTTTTTCCACGGAGGCTGAAGTGGCCTGAGAGATATGAGTTGTTATTAAAAAAAAAAAAAAAAGACTTCCTCAGCACCCCACCCCCATCTCGTCGTCTCTCTGTGCAACCTTGAAGTCTGTTGGCATTGCGGTCCTCTGGCCCGATGGGATGGAAAAATGTCAGGGGGTAATGAATAGCAGCGTTTGGTTGATCTGAAGGCCGTCTTGGTGTCGCAGCGGAGCTGTGCACTCGTAAACAGGATGTTCACTTCATGGCAGCTCTTGTGTTTTAACATTTGAAGCTCTGTACTCGTTTATTTACTTGATGTTTCTCTTCTCTCTGTAGGGTTCCGGGCACAACGAGTCATCCAATCATAGTCTGTGTAGCGTGGGCTCTCTGAGTGACAAAGAGCTTGAGGTTAGTCACACACACCAACCAAGTACTTTAGCTGAATTCAGCCAGAACTTATAAATCAATACCTAAATACAGCTCCCTAATGTTTGCGCAGGATCATATGCATACATTTCCTGCTAAGTCCTGTGCTTGCTTAATATAGCTTCTCCCACAGTGCTGCTTGGTCAGAAGGTGCTGATTTTTCTATAACAGCAGCTCTGACTGTAGTGGTGGCTGCAAGACAAATCGCAGGTTTATATTAAGGCATGTGTTTTGATGTGTTATTGTCAAACACCTAATTCACAGGGACGCATTGTAGAACCGGATGCTCTACAATAATCTAAGCCTAATAAATGATGTTAATATGTTAGAATTAAAAATATAATCATTCGTTGAACATAATTATGATATGTCATCATAGGAAAGGCATGAAGCCTTTATTATCGCAACACATACATTACAGCACAAACACGGCCCAGTTACAGCCTCAAGCCGTAATCAAGGCATGGTTGGGAATAATTGGGAGAATTTCTTGATTGACTGGTTCCATCATTCGTACAGCACTGATCCTGTGATCGTCTTTTTCATAACTATGACTAAAACATATTAGTGTTAAAATACTAAGGCTAAAATACTTACAACTCACAGCAGGAATTAAGTTTTCAGATTTCTTGGACTTGAAAAGTTACCTGGGTGAATAGTTATTTTTTTGTGCACTGTGGGAGAGAACCTTCTCCTTAGTGGAGTATTGTTGATAGCGTGTGTTCACAGAGTCACAGTAGAACCGTGCTGATTTGTTTAGTTTTAGAGAGTATAAGGGCGTCTGGTCTGTAGAGTGTGAGAATTCATCTTGTTCTAGATGTTTCCTTGAAGTCATAAATTCCATTTTCAGCTCTGCTCTGTCTCTCTGTTTTTCTCACCCGCCTACTCTCTCTCACACACAGACACCTGAGAAGAAGCCGAATGACCAGAGAACGCGCAAGAGGAAAGGAGACCCCTTTGACAGCCAAGGTAGCTGCTTTTGAAATTCTTGACTGTTACACACTCGTTCACTTTTTCTCTTACTTGATCTCTCAAGGGTTTTTTGTTTTCCTCCAGATGTTGGGCAGGATTTATGTGGTTGTTAGAATCGGGGAAGCATTAATTACCAGTATTTTTAACACTGTGGAATCAGCAGTGTGTTAGAACTTCACATTTCATTTTTTTGTACATGTCTTTTTTATTTTGTTTTTTTCTCTCCTAGCCAAAGCAGGAGGCAGAGGACACAAAATCAGCGACTATTTTGAGGTGAGTTCTAGGAGGTTGAGTGTGTATATGTAGTGATTCGTTTCAGATCTGAAACAGGAATAGATTTGCATTTTAATTAGTTTTGCAATTAGTCCTCTCATTTGTGCAAGCTTTTAAAACCTTACAAACCACACTCGTGTTGTGAAGCTTTCTCAACATGGAATTTCATCATAGCCAACATAGGTATACGGGGTGTGTCTTTTGTTTTGTTTTTAAGCTGCTTTGAAGCGGGTGTTACATTTTTTTCTTTTTTCTTTTTGTAAGGCTGACATAAGCACACGTGCATCCCATCTTGAATAGCTTGTGGGTTAATTCCCACTGGTCTATAAATACGACTTAAAAACCACAAAATGGCTTTTGGAAAATTTGATGACATTTTATTCTTCATGCAACAGTGCTTATTGAATTCGCCATTATAGTATGGGCACAGGATGCTGCAAATATTTTATATGCTGCAAATATTTTGGATCATTTTGAGTACTTTTTCGTCATTTACAATTTAATGACTGATGATACTCGGCTCATGATTCTTGAGGATTACTCACAAAATGCTAGCATTTATATTGTAGATTGGGTAGCTTGATTTTATTTATTTATTTATTTATTTTATTTTATTTTATTTCTTTTAGATATGTAACGTGAACAAAATCTCTGTCTATCTCGTTTAAAGACACTGTTGTACAGATCTATTAATAAAAATCCAAAGACCTTTCTGCTTTAGTACTTTATTTAGTATCATAAGCAAATGGCTCATAATAGTGACAGACTGGAGTCTACTTATTATGGGCTCCAGGCTGACTTCTGCTTCTCTGCTGAGAACTATTTGGAAAAGTAAGCGATGTGTAAAAATAAAAAAGACCTAAACAGTCTTTGACAAATGCCCTTGAGAATGAAATGTGTTTTGACAGTTTGAACAGCAAGCTACAGATAGTAACTGTGCATTAGCCTCAGAACTGCTATGCAAGGTTAGAGAGTCCCTCAGGATGAGACCGGTAAAACGGTTGCAGCTAGGCTGCGTTTGTAAGTCGTCCAGCAATCCTATGTAGCGACGAATAGACGAGTGCCAGTGAGCACAACAGCATCCTGTAAACAGCAACATATGGCATCTCCTCTCGGGTGAATACTGATGGAGTCTTTTGGTTTGAGCATTGAAGATCAAAATGCACTACAGTAAAATGAGGGCTGTTTTCTGTTAACCACATAGATTTTTATACTAATCTCTCATCCTTTACGCTAACCATTCTCTCCTTGTGTGTCTAGTTTGCGGGGGG
Source organism: Hemibagrus wyckioides (assembly GCF_019097595.1). Taxonomy (NCBI): domain Eukaryota; kingdom Metazoa; phylum Chordata; class Actinopteri; order Siluriformes; family Bagridae; genus Hemibagrus; species Hemibagrus wyckioides. The sequence goes on from NC_080711.1 coordinate 8,273,400, forward strand.
TAGTGGTACTGGCACTAGTCCGGCGCGTGGTATTCCTCCTGTGGTGCGCTCCTCCCCGCAGCACTCTCTCTCCAACCCTCCTGCTGCAGTGAGTCACCTGCTCTCACTCTCTTCTTCTTTCATTTCTGTTTTCTTCTGCACTCCTGTAACCACTTCATCATGTTTCTCTGCTGCTCTGGCTGCGTTCCTTATCCAGCTATTAGGATCAAATATTTGATTAGAAATAGGCCTTTAATGGTGCAGCATGTGTTTATGTATCCTTGGAATCGGTGTATATAATGTCCTGCAATTTAGTGAATGAAGAATGGTAGCAAGGTTTTGTGTTTCGACAGGTGCAGCAAGGAAGTCCGTCCTCTATCAATTCCAATACAGACCACTCCCACTCATCATGCACCCTCAAACCAGCGTTCACACACACGCAACACCGGGCAACACAGGTACCATACGTTCACAAACTCGCATCTCTCAGTGTGCGTTATAAATAAAGATGATAATGCAGTACATGCAAGGAGGCACTTTTGAAAGTTTCTGTCTCTTCTCCATCAGTCGGACCTGACTCTGGAAAAGCTGGCTGCGTTGGAGAGCAGTAAGAGTTCAGACCTGGAGAAAAAAGAGGGACGCATTGATGATTTGCTCAGGGTAAGCTTTGTAGGAGCAGCACAGATTTGGGTAGCATAGGAAGCCTGGGTAATTTGAGCCTCTCTGATGCTGTTCAAAAATCATTTTTTCCTACGTTTAGAAAATTGTAGTCCGAAAAACAGGTGGCTTTCCGGCAAGCTCAGAGAAGGCTGAATAATTTCACTGTTGTCCTGAACAGACATTTCTGAGAATTCCATGTGAAGGAAATATGTTAATTAGAATTAAGGCTGCATTATAATAATACAGCTATTGTACAATCGGTTGTCTTGTGAAAATTCATAGCCATTTTCACAGAGGAGATTTTCATGTATTTTACTATGCACGCAGCCTTCAGGAACGAAGATCATGCTGCCAAAGACTTACTTGGACAGTATATGTTTGTTAGAAAGGCATGTCTAAAACATTCCAACATTCATGGCTTGTTAAAAGGAAAATTCAGAGTGATCTGATTCTTCTGCGACATGTCTGTTCCTGTGTCTTCCATTCAAGCTCAAGCTGTACCTTTGGGCTATGTGCCATATAGTTTTTGAACAGCAGCCATTTTTAGACAGTCTTGGAATCAAGTTTCTTTAATTGTTTCTATACATGTATCTTTACCTTCATCTATATAGTCTATACACTCGACCAATTCTTATTTATCCTCAACAATTGCCTGACATGACACATGCAGGAACATGAATACTCAGTGTGTGTACGTTTGTGTTGCAGGTGAACTGTGACCTTCGCAGACAGATCGATGAGCAGCAGAGAATGCTGGAGCGCTGTAAGGAACGCCTCAACAAATGTGTAACTATGAGCAAGAAGCTGCTCATTGAGAAAGTATGGACACCTCTTTCATGTGTGCATAGATAAAGTTAATATGAAATGAAGCCAGTGTTAATTGGGTGCGTGTATATGTATGTGTGTTCAGTCGAAGCAGGAGAAGATGGCATGCAGGGACAAGAGCATGCAGGATCGCCTCCGACTGGGCCATTTCACTACAGTGCGACACGGCGCATCCTTTACGGAGCAGTGGACAGATGGTTATGCCTTTCAGAATTTAATCAAGTAAGACCAAGAGCAGTAAGAAGTAGTAAGTTTTAAAGGGACATCCTGTTTTTGGTGATGTTACTGTGGTGCCGTGTTTGCTGATGGTCTTTTCACTGTTCCATGGTACATCTAATATTTAAGAAATACTTTTATACTTCTCCCCTGATCAATACCTTGGGATTTCATGCATGCTTTGAAAACTCTTTGCAGACCAGGGCCATATAATGACGAAACATGGGAGATTGATAATGATTTTTTTTTTTGTCTTGCATCAGATCCAAAACTCTTCATTCTAACTGTTTTAAAGCACTTTTTCTGCTGACAGCAATAGGATGTATGTACTATGTATTTGCATTTATACTAGGATTTATATTTTTGGATCATCAAACGCCACTAATGCACATAAGGTCATGCCTACAAGTAGCTTCGGATAAGACATGGTATGCGGCACATATTTCAAAACACTTACCTTTTTAAATGCTCATATTGAGCACTGAGTGCTGTAGTCATCAGCACATGTTCAGGTTTTTTTTCCTTTTTAAAAATAGCTTTGTTAGTTGAGTTTCTGTTTTTCTCTGTGTGTAGGCAGCAGGAGCGGGTGAACTCTCAGCGAGAGGACATTGAGAGACAGAGGAAGCTCCTGGCTAAAAAGAAGCCACCCAATGCTGCCCAGACTCCGCCGCCCAACCTAGAACCCAATAAACGGAAGAACAAGAGCAATGGAGCAGAGAACGAAATGTGAGCACAGAGACAGCAGGAAGGGACAAAGCTCTACATGCCAGCTATGTTACTGAGATATTTCTTTCAAATGTTTTACATTCATTATTTCCTGTCCCGATAGGTTGTCATTAGCAGAATATCACGAGCAAGAAGAGATTTTCAAATTGAGGCTTGGTCACTTAAAGAAGGTACGGGGCATGCCAGATGTTCGTTTTCTCCATTTTATCATTCCTAAACTGTTAGAACAGTCTTGGCGTTCTGTGTTTGGTCTGTTTTATTATGACTGTCTGTGTTGAGCCTCAAAAACTGTGTGCGCTGCGTAGGAGGAAGCCGAGATCCAAGTTGAATTGGAGAGGCTGGAACGAGTGCGTAATCTTCACATCCGAGAGCTTAAGAGAATACACAATGAAGATAACTCCCAGTAGGTCGCCTCCTCTCTGCTGTTTTACTGTTTCAGTCTTCAGTTTGATGATGTTCCACTGTTTACTAGAAAGTAGCATATAACATGTTTAAAAGCTGTTATGGAATTCTGTCAAACATATTTTAAAAAGTTACCACAAATTAATAGCTACAGCCAGTAGTCTGCCTAATGCTGCTACGTAGTTTAATCCAACATTTTTTGAGCACTGGAGCAATAAAGTCAGTCCAGTTACTTCTAGTTTCCCTGACGTTTTATTGTCCATTTCCAATCAGATCCACAAACCACAGCTAGTAACAGCGAACCAGATCTCAGTTTAGAAGTACATTTCAATACTAAAGAATTCAAAAATTTAATTTATTGTTTATTGCCTCTCCCAACAACTAAATAACTTAAATATCTGTTTTAAGTTACGAGTAAACAGGTTTTATATTGTTTTCTCAGTACAGAGAAGAATGCCAGAAATCCTGTCTCTGCTAATCACTCATTTTCTACAGACATGTTAGATGGAGTATAGGGTTTTGGGGAAAATGCTGGAACATTCCTTCAACATCATATTTTTTTGTGGTAAAGTAGTAGCGCAGTGGTTAAGGTATTGGACGACTGATCGGATACTTGTGAGTTCTAAATCCCAAGACCGCCAAGGTCCTGCTCAGTTGTTTAAATGAGATAAATGTAAAGAGCTCTGGATAAGCGCATCTGCCAAATGCTGTAAATGTTTTCTTTCCATTTTTCAGGTTCAAAGATCACCCCACATTGAACGACCGCTACCTGCTCCTGCACCTGCTCGGCCGAGGCGGCTTTAGTGAAGTCTACAAGGTAGGAGGGCTCTCGTGTTATTACACTACATTGGGCAGCGCTGTTAACCGGAGTTTCCTTTTGCATGGAAGCCAAGCTAAATCAATTTGTTCACCACTCAAGATTATTGTGTTTTTAAATATTGTGTAAATGCACACAAAGTGTGTCTCAACATTTTAAGGTTTGTTATAATGGCATATGCAGTGAGTGTGAGTAATGGTTCATGTTTAATTATACATTGGAGTGTAGTCTTTCTCTTTTTAATTTCTGCCTTTTTTTCCTTCTCTCTTCCAGGCTTTTGACTTGACAGAGCAGCGGTACGTGGCTGTGAAAATTCATCAGCTCAATAAGAACTGGAGAGACGAGAAGAAGGAAAACTACCACAAGTAGGATGTTTAAGATTATTTAACCTTCTGTGAAGCATTTTATTTAGCCTTGTTTGTTCCCCAGAGTGGTTAATGTATGTTCTAAAATGTGGTTAAGCTGTGACATTTTGCTCTAGAGTAGTGTTTTCAGTCTTTGACCAGGAGTAAATAAAAGCCTGCACATATTGGTGTTTCCCTCCGATCTAGCTAATTAACAAGAATTCACTAGGTTGAACAGGGTGAGAGAGAGGAGGAAAAACAGCAAAAATGTGTAGGCCGGGAATAATGCAGGACCAGAATTGAGAAATGCTGCACTGAACTTCAGTACAAACTGTTTTTGATTCATTTTTAATTATCTTGCATGGATGATTCAATCGTTTCCAAGTCACTAAAACAATGTGGTGGAAATTCTGGACAAAAACTAAGCAAACAGTACACTTAAATATAAAACTTCTATAATTAGGCTGCAACTCGCGGTTACGACAGTCAATTCGTATTGATGCATCACATTGAGGTGCATAAATAAAGAGCTCATTTTTTGTATGATGAAAGGAGAGAATGTTGCAACTACGGTCTGCCTTTTTATATATATATATATATATATATATATATATATATATATATATATATATATATATATATATATATATATATATATATATATATATAATTTTTTTTTTTTTTTTTAATATATATTTTTGATGGTGCAAATTCAACATAATACATCGGAGACATTACTCAGAGTGGAAAAGACCATACCTCAGCAGAGGTGCTTTATGTGATTGCACTTAATAAGCTGTTTCACCTCTAGAGAATCAAACTGAATATGAAATGATTCCCACTTCAAGCTGACTGCTACTACAGTTTGTAGCTATGTGACTTTGTCCTATTTATAGATGTATTGCATTGTCATAAGCAGTTATGAGTATAGCCAGTGGGCTTTCTTACTTGTCAAGTACATTAGCAAAAAGATCTCACTACTGACACTATACATGTTTTTGCTGAATGAATTTGTGGAATGGGAAATTAAAAGCGAGGAGAGGTTAAATATTTATGTCCATGATTTGGGTTTTTAGATATGTGACCTGATTACATACAGTGCAGAAACATGCACTGCTCGAGTTTGTCTGAAACGAAGTAAATAGTGTTATGTACCTTGTTTCAGACATGCCTGCAGAGAGTATCGCATCCATAAGGAACTTGATCATCCCAGAATAGTCAAACTCTACGACTACTTCTCTCTGGACACCGACTCGTAAGAGACACTGCACACATTGGCACACTGCAGCCATATTAGTTGTGACAGCCAGAGCTGATTTTAAATGCTTGCTGTAAACTGAGAATTCCATAACTAGGAGCACCATCTGTAAAATCGTTGGGTGTATTGGACCAGAAAAAGATTGTGTATTATTTGTAGGTTCTGCACAGTGCTGGAGTATTGTGAAGGCAATGATCTGGATTTCTATCTGAAGCAACACAAGCTAATGTCTGAAAAAGAGGGCCGGTCCATCATCATGCAGGTTGTCAACGCCTTGAAATATCTGAACGAAATCCGCCCACCGATTATCCATTACGATCTGAAACCAGGTAAGACCAAAGAGGCACTACACTTACAGTTTAAGACCTTTTAAACTAGGTGATGACAAGGGATTCTGCTGATGAGGTTAAAATCATTATTATGGAAGTCCCACAGATGTTGGTGCCTTGTTTGAGCATCCAATCTCAGACTTATGTCTTATTTTGCTACGGCATCACTTCCTGAAGTGTCTTGCTTGTCATAGGTTTTGCTTAAATGACAAATTTGCCATTATTTCCTGTTTTCGTTATCATAGTAGCTATAAATTGTTTTCTCTCACCAGAAAAATAAAACAGCTTGACGTTTTGGACCATGTGAAGTCATCTGCATACTTTTTTTTTACTTTGTGTGTCTGAAAACTTACTGTTACAAAGTGCTGACACTGGAGACTGAAGCCAAATAAACATCTTGCAGAAAGCTTCACCATATTAATAATGATATTTATGTTAAGTAATTTTTTTTATTTAGTCTTAGATTATGCAAAGTTTAAATGCATTAATATAAACATGTGATTTTAAACTCCTTGGCTCGGTCAGTCAAGAGCTGCAGTTATAGAAAATTAAGCAACACCATTTGACTAATTAAATTCAAGTTTCAAGGCTTACTGTTTATCAGAGAGACTTTTCTGTTATTAGATGAATTAATTTCGGTTATAAACTTGAAGAACAGGTAAATTGTAGTTGACTGCAATGTGGATGTCGCCAGATGCAAATCATTCTTGATTATCATTCTGTGTGCAAAAGCTGTTGTGTATCCGGGTTATATTACATGCCCTTAAAAAGACATAGACAGTCATTTCTTCAACAAATCTAGTCTGTAGCTCTAGTAGTAACTTGAAGTAGACTTCAACTGTTGAAGATGTGGTTTCGCAATCATGACCACTGTAAATCCACTGCACTGTATGGATTTACGGATTTGCATGTCTTGGTCACGACCCGTAGATGGCAGCAGAACACACACTGACATCTAAGTGTTTTCCTACAGGGAATCAAACTCCCTTAAAATGGAGTCCAGTGTCATCACAGCTGAAGAAACTGTTATCGATTTGGCAGATTTGTCATAAATTATCACTGTTCTTCTACCTGGCTGACCTTTTTATCTGATTCTTATGGTTGCATCTAGGTAACATCCTGCTGGTGAACGGCACAGCATGTGGAGAGATTAAAATTACAGACTTCGGTTTGTCTAAGATCATGGACGACGACAACTATGGTGTAGACGGCATGGAGCTCACATCGCAAGGAGCCGGGACTTACTGGTATGCTTGCATGTTTACTTGGGCCACCACATGAATTTTTGTGCATAATTAAGTAGGATTGCTGGAGATCATGATCAATAGTAAATTTGACACAAATATTCACTATTCAAGTTTTTAATTCTTGCTCCATCTTGTAGGTACTTGCCCCCAGAATGCTTTGTGGTAGGGAAAGAGCCACCCAAGATCTCCAACAAAGTGGATGTGTGGTCAGTTGGAGTGATCTTCTACCAGTGCCTCTATGGGAAAAAGGTAATACACATTCACATCATTCCCCCAAATAATACAAGAAAAATTCATAGCAGTTTTATTTTCTTTTTGACAAGCATTTGCGCTAGGTTTTTTTCTTAGCCATGCTATTCTATTTGTCTCTGTCTTCCTATCTATCTACCTATCTAAGATTGTATTTCAGTAACCATGTTTTTTCTTCTCTATTCTAGCCGTTTGGTCATAATCAGTCGCAGCAGGATATTCTACAGGAGAACACTATACTCAAAGCCACAGAGGTGCAGTTCCCTCCCAAACCTGGAGTTTCACCTGAAGCTAAGGTACAACTCATGTTCTCTCCTTTCCTTTTTAAATTCTATCGCTAATACATGATCCCTGACTGTAGTTTTGAATGTAGACAGTTTAATCCTAATGTAATTAACTAAGATTTTTTTAATCCATTTTCGAACATTGCAGGCCTTTATCCGTCGGTGTTTGGTATACCGCAAAGAGGACCGTATTGATGTCCATCAGCTGGCCAGTGACCCCTTCCTGCTCCCTCACATCCGCAAATCCGTGGCCACCACAGGCAATGCCAGCACAGCTGTCGCCTCCACCTCCAGCTCATCCAATAGCAGCGCCTCAAACTGAGAGCCCCACCCATCTATACCTGTCTGATTGGAGCAGAGAGAGCCGGGCTTTGTATTTGCCGTACGCGGCTCTGCAGCGCCCAAGGTGGAGGATCTGCCTCTAAGTATACAGAGAGAGAGAAAGACGGAGCAGGAGGAAGGGGAAAGAGGGATGGATGGAATGCTGGAGCAGTGTTCATCCCTCTGTACCCCACTTCCCCTCCCCAGCATTGCAAATCCTGTGTGTGGAGGGGAGGATTGGAAAAAAAAGGCATCATTAATGTAAGGGAGAGAGAAAATTCCTGAGGCCATGTCATGTTAAAAATAATAATGGACTGAATGGGGGACAGATTTGAAAGTACTTGGACAGATAAAATGGACTGACGTGTGCCCTGCACCCCACAACACACACACAGGCATATTCATAAAGAAAGTTATCTTCAGTTTCTGTGAAGGCAAATAGCTAATTATGTGGGAGAACCCCCTCACTCCCACTACAGTGTCTTCTGTGTAAGATATCGCAAATGAGTTTCTTCTCCTTCCCTGTGCCCAATTCCTGCTCCACACCTTCTGACTAAGGAATTTTGCTAGTAAGCTTACATCACTATCAATAGCCCACATTTCAAACAGCCATATCAAAACCTTCATTGTTCAAACTGATATCTAGTGCTAAAACGAAAAGGCTGTTTTTTTTGCCGTTTGGGAATTGTAATGAAGTCTTACAGCTCCTTTTATTATTTTATTTTATTATTCTAATTTTTCTTTTTCTTTTTTGAGATTGAGAAAGACCCTTGTTAGTCAGTCTCTCTTTCTTCCACCCCCCTCCTTCTCTGTGACCAAAGCAGAGCTCTGCCAGCAGGTGGTGCTGTTTAACTTGATATTTTCTAATTATTATTTTAAAATGGTTTTGATGCAAAGACATTTTTTAAGAGAAGCTATTGTTTTAGAGTAGCGTTACTAACTAATGGCCCCAAGTATGTATATTTCATTTTATTTTATTTTATTTTTATTTTTTTTACAATTGGAACAATTAACACTTGTTTTTAATCTGAGATTTAAGGTAGTTTTTTTTCCATGATTTTAACGTTTCTCTCATGCACATGCATACACATGCGCATACACTTGCACCCACACACGCTCATATTTATTTAGGTCTGTTTAAATAGCTGATTCCTGGTCCTGGATTGTCTACTGTGTGGGGAAAGAGTACTTTTTGGAGGGAGGGGGGATAGTTAATGACGGGTACAGGGCAGAAATGGCAATGATCATTAAATACTGTTGGTTAAAAATTTCTGTCTAGTGTGAACTTCATTTATTTTGCTTTCTTTTTTTTCTTTTCAACTTTCATAGTCATCAAACTATTCAGTAAACCCTCTGGTTGGGAGAAGAGACCTGGAATCATCCTGCTGAGTACAGTTACTGCTATCATACCAGAGCTGCTTATTTTCCAATAACAATAGCATTTCCCAAAGTGTCTGTCTTTTTATTATTATTTTTTTAATCACAACAATTTTTTTAAGCAATGCTGTTTTGTTTTTTTCTCTTTATAGTACCCTTAATGTTGTGGAATGTCCTTGAGAGAAGTTAGTTACTGTTTTCATTTACATTTACTCTTCTTCAAGTTAATAAGACAAAGCAAAACATCAGCTGCTTGTATTAGTGAGACATCTGAGGAGAAATTGAGTACTCTGCTATGGTGGAATTGTTTGAATTGCAGCCAGAACTACTGTCAGAGCTGTGTTTATAGGAGAAAAAAAATTGATCGATACTAATCGGATAAAAGATTTTCACAGTGCTGTGGTTTAGGCAGAAGAACTGTACTGAATTGCAATGCATTTACCTTTATACTGTTCTAGCAACATGCCTCTCTGCAGAATAGTGCTGTTGGTGTTCCCAAGTATGGAACATGGCGGTTGTTTTTTGTTTAACCTTTAATCACTTTAAATCTCCTCTTTGCACTTTTATTACTTTTCCAGTGCCTCTCTTGAATGGATTATATTTATTTTCCCAAGTCTTCTCCAAAATTCATTTATTTGGATTGATCTCCAGCATGGTCTCTTAAACTGACATTTGCAGTCACTGACATTTCTAGCTTGTTCCGTTTGTGCACTGTAAAACTAGATGGCAATGTCACTGGTTATGAGTTTCAACAAATAGTTATGGTCCCATAAACAATCTCTTAATTGCCATAAAACAGGGTGTGTATAATGAACACATCCAGGGGGTGTTAGCTGATTCTAATTAGAGAACGAGGGCAGAATTTCAGTCTGGCCAAGGAAGTAAATGGTACATAAATTAAACCATATGATGCAGGGCTGAATTTTACGTTCCACAAGTTAAGTAGCCTTTATTTGTCACTTATACATTACTGCACAGTGAAATTCTTATTTTGCATATCCCATCCTTGGTGGTTGGGGTCAGAGCACAGGGTCAGCCATGATGCAGCACCCCTGGAGCAGGGTGGGTGCTTGGCAGTGCTGGGGCCAGAGCCTTAGCCACTTGAGCCACCACCAACCCTAACCCACAAATCCTTCTGTAAATGGATTTAAAAGCTTCATTAACTGCTAAAGCTTGATATCTTATCAATTTTATTCCCATCTTGTTAAAAAAAAAAAAAAACACCCAGAACTGTTGATACTGGGGAACTAGTCCAAAATTGCATCAAGTGTGTAAAATCAATTTGGAGCCCCCACCCCAACACTTGTTATCCCACTGTTCATGGTTGGGGCCATCAATAAATTGATTTTGAAGATTATATCTGCCAGATATGCTAGCTGTATCTGTGTTATATAATTTTATTCCCCTTCATACATGCACATGTACAATTAGGTCATTTGATGTCATTTTTATTTGGCTTCTTTTACAGGAAGTAAACGTCTCCATAAGTAAAATCCTTCTTAGGTGTCTGTCTGTAGTAAATGCTCCTGGGCTTGTAATTACCAGGTCTAACATTTAAGACGTTCATATAAAACCAAGGACCTATAATTGCTTTTAAACCTTTAATTTAATGTAGAACACGACTTTGAGCTTTAGATGGCAAAATACAGGTCGGTGTGAGATATGTGTATATACGGTTATATATGTATTAAGGTTTGCAATATTAGTCAAATTCTATTAATACATTGGGGAAAATAGAATAATACACCAAAGGGTCTGATTGCGCATGCGCGTGATTTTGGTTGTGGAATTCTTTAAAAATCCCAAACGCATGCTTATTTGTGTTTTTTTGTGGTTGTCTGTTGCTCTGGTTCTTAGATAAACGTGTTTGCTGATTTTTTTCCTCTGTACTTTGCCTCGGCTGTGTTCACTCTGTGTTGGTGACGTGGGCAGTGTCGGCTATAATGAAGCCTGCAGCTGCTGTGTTGGGAATGGAGTACAGCTTTCCAGACTCAGAGCAGATCTGCTTCATCTCTCAGTCAAGCAGGTCCTAGTATTTTGGCTCGTGAAAATGCAATACGATTCAGTCAGACACTAATTCCTTATCAAAAGTCATGTGCAATTTTGCATTGTTTCTGGCCGGCGCTGTAAGTTGAGAATCGAGCTCGGTTCACTTTTGCTTCTAAAGAGTCGAATCATTAAAAATGAGTCATCTAGCCCATCATTCTGCTGCACACGGGCAAAATAAAGAGAAAATATTCCGAACGTCGTATTTATATTTGAGACACCACTCGGTAACGTAATGAGTAGGTTGCTTTAAGCTTTTCATACACTTTTTATGATTTAAAACTATATCCCGGTTGCTGGGCTTGTTTCTCTAAATGCGTGCCTCACTCAGCTCGGGCGCGCGCGCGTGGAGGTTACCCGAGAGTGTGCGATGTTGCCAGATTGATGTTTATGTCTTTCTGTTGAAAGTCTTTAGAATCCACATCCACAAGATATATTCAGTGGATACACTTTTCACGGGGAACGGGCGTATTAGTGATTCGTATAATTTCCTCTCACCTCTGGGGTTTAGGGGTTGATTCCAGGCTTCTGCACTGTGTTGCATGTTGGTATCGTGCCCTAGGGTGTTTTCTCCACGTACTCTAGTTTCCTCCACCAGTCTAAAACATGTTTTAATGGCTGATTGGCATCTCTAAATTGTCCGTTGTGTGTGATAGTGTGTGTGTGTGTGTGTGTGTGTGTGATAGCTTGGCTCTCCGTCTTGTGCACCAAATTCCCTGCGATAGGTTGCAGACTCCCTCTGAACACCCTGTACAGAAAATGGATGGATGGATGGATGGATACACTTCTTAATTCTAACAAGATTTTTGAGATCCTTAAAGCAAACATACATATTTCATTGCATTAAAGGGGCTATTGCACTTTTCTGTTCACATTCTCCTAAGGTAATTTTATTTTCCTCAAGGAGGTGGAAAATTTGTGGACAGCATGGCTCTAGATATGCATTTTTTTCTGAAGTGCATGGAAAAAAAGTAAGGTGTGATGTTGATTAATACACTATATACATTAGGGTATAACCCTATAGGGTCACCAAGTCACCGTGCTACCCGAAAATAAACTCTAATGATTAGAGTTTAATTTCGGGTAGCGCGGTGACTAGCACTGTTGCCTTACAGCAAGAAGATCCTGGGTTCGCGTCCCGGGTTCGAACAGGCAGTGCAGTTTGCATGTTCTCCCCGAGCCTGCGTACTCCGGTTTCCTCCTACAGCCCAAAAACATGTACATTAGGTTGATTGGTGATTCTAAATTGCCCATATGCGTGAGTGTGTGTGGTTGTCTGTCTATATGTGGCCCTGTGATGGACTGGCGACCTCTCCAGGGTGTACATCTGCCTTTCGCTCATTGTGTGCTGGGATAGCCTCCAGCAGATCCCTGTGACCCTAATTGGAAATAAAGCAGGTATAGAAAATGGACGGATGGAATTTAATTTCACTTAAATAAAATAACATTTTGCTCGTAATTGCTCACGCTGCATAAATGCATTTCATACTGATTACATTAAGTAATAAATACTACTTTACAGATTAACACAAAACAGTACGTCTAATGAAATGCCCTTGGACAGATGTTGTTATAGGCTGTATGAGTGTGTCTAAACACTGACGCTTGCGTATTGAGTAAGGTTATATCGTTGCTGTTTTATTTTTTTTTTAGTTTATGTACATTTTGTGATCTGTATGTGTAAGGTCTAAAAAATGACTATGGCTGGAAATAATGATTGTTTGGAAATGGAAACAGTGTAAATAATGCATGGTCCAATGTACACATAATCTCCATCTCCATCGTGCAGTAAGCCACTGTGTAACGCAAAATCACTTTTTTTGTTTATTCCTCAGTCCAGCTCCAGGGTCCCAAAATCGACCCCACGCGTGGGTAACTGTCGCGTGGTGTTTTGTCCCACGTTCTTTTTATGTTTGAGAGGCTTTCCTCCGGGTTCTACCTCCCACTGCAGGTAGACTGGTTATCTACTCTAAACTGGCCGTAGGTGTGTCTGAACGTGTGATAGTGTGTGTGCATGGTGCTCCGCGATGGACTGTGAATTCTCGTGCTTTGCGCCCCAGACTACGATAAAGTACTGTTGATGAATTAATTAATTAATGCATGAATGATTACGTGTAACGTGTTAGGATCATAAGACGATAACACGCCTTACAGTTAAACTGTGACCTGCTTTCGAGAGTAACTGGGACGGTGCATATTTTATGAATTCTGTAGCAATCTGGCAACCACGAAAGCGACACAGCGGTTCAGCCTCATTCAGCCCCAGCAGAAACTGCACTCCAACCCCAACACACACACACGCACACGCACACCATCTCGGTCCACTTCTCCGGCTCTGCGGGAGGAAACTTCTCTTACTTTCTCATTTTTTCCGCGAGAACAGCGGGCATGCATGATCAGGAGAAGACGAAAAGCGCACGGAGGGATGTGCTCCACATTTGCAGATGCACTTTATATTTATTGCTTTTATGCCTGGAACCGAAAATTGCCCTCACAGGTGAGAAGCTTTTGTTTTAAAGAAATCAGCAAGCGCGCATGAGATGTTTTTTTCCCCCTTCAATAACCACAGGACATGGACATGCACTACATACTGTGATGTGTATTAGCCGCTTTAAGCTTTATAGACAGTGGAGAAAACTTGTATCTGGCTTTACCGATGCAAAGGAATGCCACAAAAAGTCCAAAAGTTTGAGTGGAACCAGATGTGGCAGGAAGGGGGATATAGGGGGAGGGGACTTCTCGCTTTTTAGGGTTTAAACTGCATCCGACACCTCATACTGTGACTCCAACTACTGACTTCTTCCAAAATAATTGGGTATGTTTGTAGGACTCAGCCCTAGTTTAGTTTAGGCTAGACAGAAACACACACACACACACACACACACACACTGCTGTCGGTGTTTGTTCCCAGTGTTAAAAGCATCATTTACTAAGCGCGTGCACCTTTTTTTCTTCTTGCTGCAGCTGTGACTTAAACTTCCGGTTGTCTGTGATGGCTACCAGTCTCTCAAGGATCTGGGTTGTTGCGTTTGAAACACAGTTTGAAACACAACTTGCTATTCCCAAATCCCTTTTTAAAAAGCAGATTAAAACAGCAAATAATTGTTCAGTTTTCTGTTTCTGAAAGTTTTACTTTTAGAGTTTAGTTATCTCTGTGAGATATACCAGAAGCAGTTAAACACCAAATGCTCCCAACTGGTCTCTGTGGGGGAGCTTTTTAAAGTGTCTGTGAAGAATCGTTTAAGGAAAAGTTGGGGAAAACGTGGAAGGAAGGTTTTTCTTTTTTTCTGAAAGTGCAGCGAGCACAAAGTCATAAAAAACACATCTTTGGCAGATATTGGGGACAGGACTTATAGATTTAATGGAGTCAAACCAAACAAAACAAAGCAGAGCACATAGCTTTGACAACTAGTTCACTGTGCATCAGGCTGTCCTTAAAAATTAATCAATAACAACAGACCAATTTATGGACCAGTTTATGTCAGGTCAAAAAGGACTTCCATGGACATATCTGGTCAGTCAGTGCTCACTTGTTTTACATACATTGCACACTCTGAATATGTTCATACCTCTCAAGGAAACCTTAAAGGTTCTTTGTAGAACCATATGGCAAGATTGTTTCGCAGTGAGAGAAAGGTCTGAGCAGACCGTCTTTAGGAAGCCACAAACCCTTAACTAGGCAAAGAACCACTGAGGAAGCGGTTTGAGTAAAGATTATAAGACATTGTAAGCCATATTTTCATCTAAAGCATTATCTTGGGCTAATATTGATAGGAGTTTACATAATGTAAGATGACATCATTGGTTTGACACACTGTTTCCTTCCAAAAACAATTTACAAATGACTTCAGTGTAATATCAGAAATTGGCACAAGCGTCAGGCCCAGGTTACAAGCCTTATGAGCAAGAGTCTTTGGATACTAAGAGCTGTTGTTGTAGTTGCATGTTTTGAACTTTTGGTCAGTGGAAACAGTGACCCAGGGACATGGTCTCATCCAGAAGCTGCCCACATCAGTGATCGCATTCACCCTTTTGCCTCACACGTGCATTACGGTCAGAACTGATCCTTGATCAGCACTTGTTCACTGGAGAAACAAACAGCAGCCGGAATTTCCTGTGTTTGGTGTTTACAGAACAAAATGTTCATTTATATAAAACCATGACTATTTCTCTACCCTCTCTCCCTCAATGCTTCTCCTTTTTTTGTTCTTTCTTTCTGTCTCACAATACTTAGTTCCCTGCACCCCCCCCCCCCAACCCCACACATCTGTCATAATAAAACTTTCAGCTGGTAGGTCTGAAGCTCAACATGGGAAGACCATAGTAATGAAAGACAGAGTTTACACTCCTACACTGAGCTGCTGGTTTTCACACATATTTTACAAATGTTTGTTCGGCTCATTCCCGGCTCATAACTACCCAGTAGTTATCAAAATATTCAGTTTTATTCAGCACTTTCATGCAGGTTTTTCATCTAGGCAGTCTACAGCCCTCATTAATATTTAATGCAATTTAAATTCAAATGCAATTTTACAGAAATTTGACCGTCCCTTTCCAAAAGTGTTTATTGTTCATCAGAGATATTTGGTATTACGGTCATTTTTCAGTTAAGCCTACAAGCCTGATTCCAATATTTTCTGCACTGTTGCAGAAATAGTCAAGAGAGAATTGAGGCAAATTGATGACTTCATTTTCCCCTATTCTTAGTTCTTCTTGGTGAACTTAGAGGTTCATTTACTAGGTGTCACATACCGGTGAACACACAGTTTTTGCCATATAGTGTATCTGTAAGGGATTGACTTCAGGATTTTAGACTTCAGGACCTCTTGCTTACACAGACTGTAAAATACTGCCATGGCATGTGTAGTAAAGGAGCCAGAAACACAGAAGAAATACTTAAAGGGATATGGAAGTGTTTGTTAACTTATAGAACTTATTGTTTTAGCAAAAATTACAGATAAAGGCCACACTAATAATATAAAGGTAAATGTGTTTGTTGTGGTCAAATATGATTTTTTTTTTTTTTTAATTTAATTTGAAGTGTCTGAATTGCAAATCGCTAGGGACAAAATGTAATTTTCTATTCGCATTTGCTCAACTGTCCATTATAATAAGGAAAAAAAAAAAGAGCTACTCAGTTAAATACCGACATGGATATCACAGATAACAACAATGGAGATCATTATGGGTCAAAAACAGAGTATTTGGAACAGAAAGCTTTGAAAAAAGACTGGTCACCATTTCGTTGTGATAAGTTGAGGCATGCTCATGCTGATTTTTTAAAGTATATGCAATTCTTGTCACAAAATTTCTGATGTCAGAAATTTTGGGAAGCAAATTCAGATGAAATTTAATTTGATCAGTCTAACCAAATCTCATGTCTTGAAATCTGCTCTTAATCCTATTTAAGACCAGGCACAAATGTGGCTTGAATCTGATCCAAAAATTCTTTGGTAAGAAGATAATCTTTCATGTTCAAATCAGATCAAATAAACAAAAATGTTTGATTTGAGCTGCTTGTCTGAACAATGACCTAGTCAAATATGATAAGGTGAATGTACAAGTACAGTCAGTCCCACTTGCAATCGTTTCTCAGTTGATGTCATACTGGAAAGGACCAAAGATGCAATGGACAGGTTAATATCTGAAATAAATTAGTTAGGAAACATTATAGAATTGTTTGCACTCATTTTCTACATCCTTCATGAGTTCAGCATACTGATTTCTAGTGATCTGATTTCTCAGAGGTGCAGTAATTGCAAATTAAGGTCTTTAAAAACAAAGTATTTTAACAATGTTTTGTTCAGCAAAGCAGCCAGCTCTGTGTAAAATCATACCAGTTTGTCTGTGAACCATGATAAAGGTTGTGTTATGTCTAGAGAACGAAGGAAAAGCCAGAAAACAGTCTTAACAGTTGTGGGCTGTACAACTAGAACATGGATAACAATCTAAACACCTCCTGCGGGTGAGTTTTCACTCGATCTTTAAATGTTCCACTCTGAATCCAAGTTTAAATGTTATCACATTCTGACTTCTGTTTACGACGAAATGAGGACGAATGGACAGTTTTTCTCCAAACCAGAGACTTCACACCGGCTGTAGTTTCGCCCACACATAGGCGCCATTGAAGCCAACAGCAGCATTGTGTAACCAATCCCTCTGAGGACAGTCATATGGTCATCCCACCAGGCTCACTGGGTCTTGGGTCACTAACTTTCAATCAGCATTCTGACCTGTAGGGGGTTTACGTGGCAGCAAGAGTGTAAAACCTGTAACTGTTACAAGGGGCCCTTATGGTTCAAGGAGTGTCTTTAAAATACCTAAGTTAAAGCCTTTAAAACTCCATAGATTTGTCGACGGGCCCAAAAATACATTCTTCATTCTTGTATTACTCGCTTTTTCTATTAATTATACTGCTAAATAATATTAGGACTAATACCTGAATAAAAAGCTGTGATTGTAAGGGGTTAAGATGTAGTGCTCTGATCTCTCTGTCCGTCCGTCTATCTATCTATCTATCTATCTATCTATCTATCTATCTATCTATCTATCTATCTATCTATCTATCTATCTATCTATCTATCTATCTATCTATCTATCTAAAAATATACAATGTTATATGCCTATAACAAGGAAAGCAGCAATGAAAGGTGGTTATTTGAATAAAAAGTGGATAAAAGCATGTTTATCGAACAATGGTGTCAATTAGCTAATGATGCCTGTGCAGAATACTTAATGTTTGTGATATTAGTGTCATGTCACTTAGTTTTAACTGTTTAATTTGCATAATCCTTTATCTTATAGATAAAAGCTGTAAGTTTACTTAAAATGAAGAAAAAAGAAGGGTAAAAAATAATCAATGTAATAGCAAAATAATGGTGGTGTGATGAGGCCAGATGTGATGCGGTGTTACTGCCACCATCACAAAATACATAATGTGCTAATAATAGCATGGAAAATTGCTTAAAGTTTCTAGTATTGCCTAAAGTGCGATTGTCAGCAGCTTCTCTTTTTTCTCTCTTGGAAGTTAGTAAGACAAAAAGGCACTTCATGTTGCTGAGAAACCCCGAACTCATCCATCCTGAGGATTGTCCCATGTCACAAATCTAAAAGATTTTTGACTAAAGAGTTCAACAATTTTTGATTCGCTTTATGTAGAGCAGCCACCACACAAGCCTCTGTTTAGGTTCTTCTTCTAAAAAAAAACAGAGAGTATTTGAGCAAATGCATTAATAAAAATAAATAAAACCTTGATTTTCCATGCAGCAGGAACTATTGTCAGATCTTCTGATATTAAAAATGTAAAAATGTATTTGAAAATGAAAAACAGCTTATGACCGATCAGGTTTAGAATTTAACGATGATATGGTATCAGTTAATCTCATCTACTATGAGCTAATAATAAAGCCAGGATTGTGTGTAGTTGATTGTTGCAATGCATTCCTAAAGTTGTGTCTTAAATATGTATAAATGTGTAACGTCACTGTTGTGTTTCATGCACGCTGGCCTCGAGACAATCATCCTCTCAATGAGAAAACATCTGTAGATTTTTGTGCAGTGATTTAATCGCATAATCATTTCCATTTCTTTAGGAATGGCAGTTTTATCTGAACCATGTAGGAACAACCTTGAGTCAGCATGAAGGAATTAGGAAGTTTTGAAGCGAATCACAAAATAAAAGGACTGCGCCCTTCATCCATCTGTGTGTAATTGCCGAGTGTCAATATAAAGAAATCCTTTGAACTTTACGAGCCTGCAATAGTGTTTGTAAGGCTTCCCTTTATGAATAAGAAGTCCATCTCAGTGTCACACTGTTAAGTGTCACGTTGATCTCTTATGTCACATGACAACTTCAATGTCGAGTAGAAGAGCATTAAGCTCAGTAGGACAAAAAGCAAACAGAATGAGCTCATTATGTCTTTAGAGTCATTACTAATCTTCCTAGTAAGAAAAAGTACATCTTTTCCCATTTGCTGTGCTTTTGTCCCTCCTACTTTTAAGTTTGTAAAGGAGTGCAGGATTTTCCAGGGGCTTGCTACTGCCAGTACTTTGTCCTAGTTAGACCACATTTACAGCAGTGTAATGATTAGATACTGGCTTTTACTCAAAGTCAACAACTGGAACAATGCAGAAGGAGAAGAAGAGGCCACTAAATTTATCTGATTAGTATCCACATACAGAGATGAACAGTGTGACCCCACATTTTGGTAACACACACATCAGTCATGCATTCACAGCAGCTGGTGGTTCACTCAGGCCATTGTGCGTTTTACGTTGTGCAGACCACGATCTGACTAGACGATTTATACACAGAACAAGGCTGGAGATATTAGTAGCATGCTGTGGGTTGACGTTTTGGCGATCCTCATCACTCAGCCTCTGTTTCCACTTTGTGGGTGTTTAGAGTTTTACAGTTCTACAATAATCATCATCAGCAGTTGTGGGTGTAGCTCGTTATGTTGAAGTGTGTTGAAGGTACGGGTGGGTGGTGAGGCAAAAAATATTATTAGTTTTATTATTTTTTTCTTTTTTTTTTGCATGATGCCATACACCTGGTTTGCTAACAAAGACCATTTTAAAGACAGACACAATGTTGTGGCTTTAGTAATCAGTCCATCCAGGGTTTCACTGTTTTTGGTGATTGCTGGGGATAAAAAGGCTGTGCAGAAACAAATATCTCAAAATATCTCAGCGTTCGATTGAATTCTGTGATTGCAAATATCTGGAGTAATATCTTTTGTGAAATGGCTACAAAAATTTTTTTTTAAGATGGTAGAGAATTAAAAATTAATGTATGTTTAAAATAATTGAGTAATGTTATAAAACACTAACAATACCTGAAATATTTACAGAATTATGACTTGTCGCAATATCAATATTATATTGTCATGTTGCCGATTAGTATGTGAAGATGTTGATATGTTCAGCCATGTGTCCATATTAACACGGGAAAACACATCCATTTCTGATATTATGATATTACATTGCTTTATGTTAGTTATAATATCTTATTTACTACATGTTAATTATATACTATAACTGTATTTTTGGGGCAATGTTTTAAAACAAAACTATAAAGTAAGTGAGATTATGGGAAAATAATCACCAACATGAAGCAGAGTTACTGATAACGGTACGCATCGTCTTCCTTTTACTTCTCTTATACCAATGCAATTATTTATTATTATTATTATATTCGACATATTTTCACATAACACAGTTTTATTCCTTTCTATTTATTGTTGTGGAACCTCCTGGAAAGAGGTTTATTCCAGTTATCACTTCCGTTAGAGCAGCTTTAAACGGTTCCCTTGACACTATTGACTCCTTTCTAAATATTAAATAAACACTTTATTACAGAAAGCTCTCTGTATCAATTACACTTCATATTTTGCACACATCATATCTCGCCACAAAGCCAGAAAATCTGTCTGATCTGGTTAATCAAACATTCAGCAGCGCTGTGGTATAAGGGTGTTTCCACACTATTGCGGTCGTCCGAATTGGAGTGTGATTGCTTCTGGTGCCTTTGCAGTATTGGTCTGGGTTTTAAAATCATCACAAATATGTTTGGAGAACACAGCATGACTGTTTTTTTTTATTACTATTATTTTAGTGCTATTATGTGCAGTAAAGCATGCCACCTTTTCGGTATCCCATAACATTCCCCTGTCACTCGTGCTACACACGTTGTGGAAACGAACATTGTCGTCATCAGCTAAAACAGTTTACTTCCTGTACAAATGCAAACCAGAGTATAATTTGACTCTCAGGTTCTATACTGCGCTGCGTTTTATGGTCTACATGACAGCTTTCACAATAGCAATTTCTCATGCAAACGGTGCTCTGATTCAGGCTCAACTGCCAGTGTGAAAGCTATACAACACAACTACTAACGACAATACAACTCAACTCAATTTACCAGCTGAAACCAAATATGCAACAAAACATACAACCAGGACAAATTGTGCATATCACAAATTCATATGAGCAATCACACAGCAGGAAGCTAAAGTCTAATGTTCTTAGTTTCACTGTAGCTACTGAATAATTCATGGTAGTTACTGACCTCTGTATTTATTTACTACGACATTCACTATCCCAAATCTGAGATCAGTACAGGACTTATGTTTAAGTTGAAGCAAAACATTGATCTATTTAACTCAAGAATCTATTCCAACAGTTATTATTCTGACCCGTATGAAGTTTAATGATATGTATTCAGTCTTTAGCTACTGAATAACATTTCTTTATTGTTATTATTTTCTGTAGAATGCTATTATTTAATCACTGCCTCCCTCTCTCTCTCTCTCTCTCTCTCTCTCTCTCTCTATTTCTTCAGACTCTTGGGTCAGTAACAGAGCCTCTGTTTGGTTTTGGGTGCCCCTCACTCAGTCCGTCCTCTATTTTTGCAGCTCTTTCCATCTTTTTTTTCCTCACTTGGCCTCAGTTTGGAATAACAGCTGTGTTTTTGTTGCTTCTCTGGCTGTCTCTCTTTCTTCCTTTTTTTGGCCTTTCTTTCAATCAGCATTATTTATTCTTCTTCATCCTACAGCCAACATTTCTATTGTTCTGTCGTTGGCTTTCTTGTATTTTCTGTACTGCTTGTGTCACATTCTCAGGAGGAAATAGGAGAAAGAAAGGGTAAAAGTAAAGTGAGGTGGAGGGATGGGGGAAAAAATACACTCGCTTTTTTAGAGGCTGTTGGGGTTGGCTCACAGCATTCCTTTTTTTTCACTGCTCTCAGTGCAGCTCTAGATATTCAAATTTCCACTACTGCCTCCCTTTCCTTTGCTATCGTTCTTCCGTAGTCTTCCATATGGCTTGTTATTGGTTGGCTTATCATAGATTTACACCGCTAGTGGAAAGAAATTCAATGTACTTTTCTATGCAAATGAAATATCTTTTGCTTCTTACTGTATGAGTTATGTTATTAAGAATTTTAAAGAAAAGCATTGCTGCTGATACTGTACCTGATACTTATGGTTGTATTGTTCTGATATGGTGCTCATTTATTATTACTAAAAATAAATAAAAAAGAGCAAAATGCTAAACTAAAATGCTCTGTACCAAACATCTGATATCACATAACATGACTTGATATTTTATACACCTTTGTATGTTATCACACTAATAAACAGACAGCATGCGATGACAGCAATCTGGACGGATTTCATGATTAATTAGGGCAATCTATTTAAAGCAGACTGCAAACTGTGCTCTGTGAAAATACCAAGAGGATGAACTACGGCAGCTTCCTACCTTAAACATACCTCACAGCATGAGGAGTACATTGCTAGCTGAATCAATGTAACAGCAAATACTGGCTAGACGTGGATATATATATACACTACTCACAAAAAGTTAAGGATATTTGGCTTTTGGATGAAATTTATGGAAAATGTAAAAAGTTCACGCTACAGTGATATTATATCATGAAAGTAGGGCATTTAAGTAGAAGCATGCAATGGTGATTTCCTCATCTCAAACAATTTATTGAAACCAAAGCCAACAACAGTGGTGGGTATACCACAACAAAAAAAATGTCAATGTCTCAATAATTTGTCATGTGCCCTTGACCATCAATTACAGCTTGACAACGACGTCTCATGCTGTTCGCAAGTCGACTTATTGTCTGCTGAGGCATGGTATTCCACTCTTCTTGAAGGGCGGCCCTCAGGTCATTGAGGTTCTGGGGTGCAGGGTTACGAGCCTCTACACGGCGACTCAGCTGATCCCATAGGTTTTCTATAGGATTCAGGTCTGGAGAAAGTGCAGGCCACTCCATTTGAGGTACCCCAGCCTCCAACAGCCGTTCCCTAATGATGCGACCTCGATGAGCTGGAGCATTGTCGTCCATGAAGATGAAATTAGGCCTGTGTTGTTCATGCAGGGGCTCAATGACTGGATTAATGATGTTATTCAGGTAGTATTGGCTTGTCACTGTACCATTCACAAGATGTAGGGCAGTTCTGTATTGAGTAGCCACACCTGCCCAGACTGTAACACCACCACAACAGTGACTGATGCATAGTGCTCTCCTTGACATCTCCAACATCGTTGGCGGCCATCATTTCTGCTCAACGTGAATTGACTTTCATCAGAGAACAGCAGTGAGGCCCACTGGTCTCTCGTCCAGCGTAAATGCTCCCTGGACCGACGCCTGTGCCTGGTGGTGTGGTCAGGTACCCTTGCAGGTCGTCTAGCACACAGACCACACTGATGTAAATGGTTTTGAATGGTCTGACGTGACACTTGGGTGCCTCTCACCTCCCTTAAATGTGCCTGGAGTTGAGTGGCATTCATCATCCGGTTCCGCAGGGCACTGTTCACAATGACGTGGTCATCAACATGGGATGTGGCCAAGGACGTCCACTTCTATGCCTTTCTGTGACTCTTCCAGTCTCTCTGTGTCTCTGTCACAACCTGCTGATGACACTCTGTGACACTCTAAGCTCAGTGGCCACTTCCCTCTGAGAATATCTTAGGCAGTATATTGTTCTTGACAATATGTAAGTTATACAGAAGAAAATTTACAAAGTGTAACAATCTACTGTGTCCACTGTGATCTAATCTAGCTAGCTAATTTAATCAACTTTACAAAGAAAAAGCCTAGTAGCATATGTGTTTGGACATGTGTCATGACCACTGTATAATCCAGGGAATCATTAATAGATCTAAATAAAATGTTTAGAACCCTGATGAATGAATACTATATAGGTTACTCATTTTGGTCTCATACTCGTTGAGTATGAAAACGTTGATTTTATTACTGATATGTTTCTGTTTGTTTTAATGTCAGTAATGTGACACATTCCACAGCATAAGAGCATGAGGACAGGCTGACCACAAACTCTTCCACTGTAAAAGGTCACATCTTTTTTGAAAGAAACACACACAGAAGCATGCACACAAATATGATGACCTAGAATTCATGGATTGAATGTGACATGTGGAAACACTTGTAGTGAATCAAGTTACAATTACTAAAACGTTTAAACCCAGAACAAAGGGGAAATGGGCATTTGAACCAGTTGAGGTTTGTCTGTACATGCTCACTTTCTTCTTTACTGAACAATAATTCTCAAACATCATAAAACAATTTAGATAAATCATGACTTCCAAATCAGATTTTCCCCAGTGACTTTTAGATTTTAGTTTTTAATGATTGTACAGAGGCTGTATCCATTAATGTGCTTGTTGATTGCCTTTCTTTTTCCAGATAATGATTTTCTGTTGGCTATTTAGTGCACTAATTAATGCATTCTCTGCCTGTCTCCCTTCTCAGCACATGAGTCTGACTCCGACACGTTTGCCTTTTTCCATGAGGGGGTGCGGGGCTGTTTGGCCGTACGAGACCATGCGCTCTACCTGACAACATCTTGTGATGGTGATGCTCAACTCTGGAAGTGGGTCACCCGGAATCGCCTCTTTAACCTAGGCTCTTCTCTCTGCCTGGGTGTCAAGGTGGGAAATGGGAGTGCCTCGAGTGCCTTGCCTCGACTCAGTGTGTACCGGTGTGACCGCGAACCCCCTCTGGTCCGGTGGTCTTGGAGCTGCAGCAAGTTTCTGGATGACCTGAGCACCTATTTGCCCAATCCGAACCCACCCAGAGATGACCGCAATGTCTCCGCTGCTCGGGCCTCACCACTAGCTGCAAGCACGCGGTGGAAACTTTATGGTGATGAGCAGGACCTCTGTGCCAAAACATACCGTGGTAAGACCTGCTCAGCCCTCGCTTGGGTACATATGACACTTTCTTATCAGACTAATTTACTTAAAGGGTAATAAGTACCTTCCATAATCTTGAGCCTTTCCACATTTTTTAGCCATTTGATTTACACAAAATATCTATCATCTGAATGTGCTTTTTATTGTGACATAAAGGTTAATTAAACAACAACGCAGGTATACTGCTGGGTCAGTACTTGGTAGATCTTGCTTTGGCTGTAAGTCTTCTGGGATATGTGTTTGCACATCTGGATCCTGATATTGTTTCCCATTCTTCTTGCCAAAACTGCTCTGTCAGCTGTGTCAGATTGGATGGAGAATGTTGGTGAGCAACAATTTTCTTCTTGCCACAGATTCTCAGACAGATTTAGGTCTAGACTTTGATTGCACCATTCTAACACAGTCAGTTTTGGGTTCGAGACACACCAGAGTAATTTTGGCAGTATCCTTAGGATTGCAGGAAGGTGAGTCAAGACTCTTGCAGACTGGGAAGGTTTCTAGGATAACCTTGTATTTGGCTCAATTCATGTTGCCCTCAACACTGACCAGTTTTTGAATCCGTGGTGTTAAAAAGCAGCCCCACAACATGAATCTACCACCACCTTACTTGGTGGTGAAGAGCTTTATGCCAAGGCCATATATTTACGGTTATGTATATCTATGGCTAGTGAGCAACAGCATTTGTGACAACAGGTTAACATTGTGAAAAACTAGCAAGCTTAAATCATCACATTTGCTTTATATTGTGTTATCTTAGCTCAAAACTTGCTTATTTGTTTTTTTTGGCACTATTCTGATTATAAAATCTGATTTCTGAAGTCTGATTTCAGTGTCTGACTTTCTAATCCTCCTGCAATCCCAAATAGCTAATCTTATACATAAACTAGCTTACATTTGTCACAGTTAAACAAGAGAGGTTTCAGTATCTCTGTCTTGCTTTACAGTCACAATTTTATGAATCAGTAAAATTCACGAATGTAGCTTCGATTTCATTGTCTGTGTCTTGCTCGACATTGTTGTACAATGTAGATTCATTTGTTAATTTATTTACCAGCAGCCAGATATGTAGCTTAACAACAGTGTGTTTTGGGGCAAATGTATAATGACTCATGTTTAAAAATGTGGCTTGCGGTTTGCTAAATGAGTTACTAAGCTTCTCTCACTTTCACTGTAGTTTTTTTTTACTTCCAAGGCAGGACTAAGAAAGCAAATTCATCTCGTCTTGTCTGACATGTAAATGATATCTTGACTCAGTGGGTTTATTTGATGTAAGTGGAACATTAACGAAAGAATTAAAGAATTAAAGAATTTGAGCTGTGGAGTGCTAGCGAGATATAAATAACACATACGAAAACAACGTGAAGCAGAATGTGGTGAGGATGCTGCCGTTATAGACCGGAAGATGATTGATGGCAGAGAGAATGTGAATGCTGTCCTTATGGAGGTTTGGCTCACATCTGGTACTCTTTAGATCAGGATCTATTTCAAGCTGGTAGATTTGTAACCCAAAGGCAAGTTTGGCTGTGTACCAGAGAAGCAGCCATTTAAGAGAACGCACTGTGTTTGTAAACAGCAGAACAGTATAGAGTGTGTGGCTCAAAAACCCATTAATTTTTGTTCAGGTCTACTGATACATGATTCATTGTAACATAACATTTTTGAATGAAGTTCAATTTCTTTTTAACTTTTACTTAAGTTTTTTTTCCACACAAAATATTCATCCTACAACCTACACTACATTTATTTTTTTATCACTTTTACTGAGTGGAAACCCCACTGGGCCTTTAACCCCAGAAGTCAATTAAAAGACATTATGTGCATTTTAAAAATAATTAGATTTCGTGATCCAGTTCATCGCCAGCAGCAATGTTGGAGCCAGTGGAGACAGATGAATATCCCCGGTCCAATTTATTAGGATCTTCAGTTTTAAATGCTTCAAGGAAAACAGTGTGATCACGATCTGCAAATGATGCAAATCAGGGTGAATTTCAGGGTGAAGTGTATTGATGATGACAGATAACTAAGACTTAATTTTGCTTTTAGAAATCCAGCGTGTTCATCCCTCACACAACTGTTTTGAGATCTGAATATCAATGTGCACAATTTCACTATTAATTTCTCATTATGTGTGATGTGCCTAGATATTTCTCACTATATGTGCCTAACCAGATATAGCCCATAGAGTACAATATAGCAGTTTGGCCTAAATAGCACACACCTTATCATACACAATTTTGCATAGTTTATTAATGTCTTATTAAGGACTCATTAAGATCATTTAATGCACTGGAATCTTTGTATTTTATTATATTATTCAATTCAATTTTATTTGTATGGCTCTTATAACAGTGGACATTGTCACAAAGCAGCATTACAGAAATATATAAATTCAGGATATAAATTTAAATTATATTATATTATAGCTTCCAAGGTAACTGGAAACCTGCAGTCTATCCCCGGAGACTCAGGGCACAAGATGGGCGATATCCTGAATAGGCTTCTAACACACTGTAGGGCACAATCACACCACACACACACACACACCATAGACTATTTAGAGATGCCAGTCAGCCTACAGTGCATGTCTTTGAACTGGGAAGGAAACCAGAATACCTGGAGGAAATCACAGAAGAAAAGGGAAGCACATATATATTCACATACTGTTTTTGCAAAATACAAACATACAAATACTGTTTTTTATCTAGCTGTTATAATGTGAATAACAGCGACTGACTTTAAATTCACACCATTAAATCCAGTTACATACTAATAAATAAAATAGAATATCTCTATTTAAATTTTGAATTGTTAGCAAATTGCCATTGGACACAAAATGGCATAAAGTTTGTAGACACCTGACCAACACTTCCATATAGTATACAAGTGGAATAAAACACTGCAGTAATTGGAAAATAATCAAGCCAGTCTGCCCTGTCAGCATGCCCCCTTATCATTCAATTAAAGTGATTGATTCCACAGCCTCATGCTTTTTAATCCATAACATTTCATGTGCGTCATATGAAAAAAAATGAAATCTATACACATAGTTTTGGATAAAGTAGATATTTCTCTTGAACATGAGAAAGTAGTGTCATCAGGACAAAGTTGTCCTGCAGTACAGCATTCTCTGTTAATTCTTCTTTGTGTATACATGGACATGTGGTACAGCTTGAGTTATTTTAATAGATGTAAATCTGTGCTTTCAGTGTGTCATTTGGGACAATTTCATCACAACCATGACTATTTCAGAATTACATCTTTCATCGCAGCTCTTGGTCAAAATTATAGCCGTGTAGCATATAAAATGGAAAAAATAACAGAAGCACCCGAAGGCCCTTGCTGAGATGAGAGGCTGAACCCGGGATGACAATGTGATTTAATTGCAGACGGGACAAAATTTTAGGGCTGCTGTGTTTCATTGCGCCGTTCTCCCTGGATGTCTCAGCTTTCTGTCAACTGGCACAAAACATACAGAAAGACAGAATTCTTTGCTCCGTTCTGTCCTGAGATTCCTGTCGTCTGGTTCGTGGTGAGGCGGATGGAATGCATTGGAGTGTTTTCAAACCTGAGAAGGAGATGCCACCTAGTTTAGTCACTGGTAGATTTTGCAGGCATGTGTGTGCCTTCGTCTGTGTGTGAAGGCACTGTGAAAAGTGTAATGTCTGCCCCTGGTTTTTAAAAGGAACACTGCAATGTATTTCTTTCCAGCCTAATATTCGTGTTGCTCATCTGGAGCGTCTGTGTGTTTACCGCAAACAATTCTGACATGTTTACCTGTACTGAGAAAAAACCTGTTTACTTGAAATTCACTTGTAGCAAAGGTTCAAATGCAGTTGCTGAGCTTTATTAATAAATAAAAGGTTTATGCTTTAATGAATAAAAATTTTTGTTAAATATTTCATGAATTCTTCAAAGGCATTTCAACCTGCATAATTTGGCTGGCCATATGCCTGCATTTTTTTTTTTTAAAAACATGCTTGTATAAAGCCTAATTGTGTGTATCTGATTGGTTATGGAAACCACAAATACCTTTAGCACAACATCAGAATAATTCCTTTAATCTGCCTTTCCCAAGTTTGAGAAAACTGAGGAAATATAGTAGAAAATATATAAATAGATTTTTGTTAATCTAGTATATCAGGCACAACACTTTTTTTTGTAATATTTATAATATTTGTCATTGAAAACACTATGGAGAGAGTGACAGCCTGAGATGAAAGATGAAATTAAAATGATTCATCCAGCTAAGCAGGAGAAGAAGGCCTCTCTATTTACCTGTCAATCATGCTGCAGAAATCTCCTTTACAGTATGATTCAAGTATTATAACTTAGATATCTTTCTGAGGTCATGGTTTTATAAGGGATATGAAACAGAAATACAGGCTGTATTTATTTAAATTGTTAGTTTTTTTTATTTTGAGCTTGTCTTCGTACAAATTGTACAAATTCTCTCACACAAATGTATTTAAAAGTTAGATGTACTAATATATTAGGTGATATTATGTGATTTGAGGCACAGCTTGTGAAAAGAAATGACGCAATACTATTTTGCAGACACGTACAGACATGAGTCCTGCTTGGAAAGAGCAAAAAAAAAAAAAAAAGCACTTTGTAAACCTTTCATAGTGTCATTATTTCTTTACTGGTGTATTCTGTTAGCAGTGTTTACCCTTAAAGTGTGTAATAATTTCCACTTGCTGCTGTTGCAGAAGCAGTTGACGTGTATTTGGCCAAGATGACAGACTGGAAAACAAGAAACATTCATTAGCCCTAATGCATGCTGGGATTTCTTTTGCCATATAATTATTAATTTCTCCCCCTCGTTACAGAAATCTACACCATCCAAGGAAACTCTCACGGACACCCGTGTTACCTGCCGTTTCTATATGATGGTCACTGGTTCCACAGCTGCACCAGTGTGGGGAGAGAGGACGGCCATCTGTGGTGCGCCACAACACACGACTATGGCAAAGATGAACGCTGGGGATTCTGCCCTGTTAAGAGTAAGTACACTCTGCTTGTGATGTGATATTAATTTGGAAATATTTTACATTACGAATCTGATTGGTCAGAAAGTACAGCTATAACAGTAAGAAGAAAAATCACAAGTTTACATTAATGCTCTCATTCTCTCATGCATCACTGTTTCTATAGTAAAAATCACTAGAAAGTCAACTTCACACTTCATTCACTAGAACTTATTTGCTAGATGCTTCACGTAAACCATGGCTAATAATGAAGAGATTTCAAGAGATGTGCTTTTTATTAAAGAATAAAAATCATCTTTGGTACAGAAAAGTGTTCTCTAAGGAGATGTTGATGGAAGGAAACTCCAGTTTCTCAGATTTTCACAGTTGACAAGTTCTCTTCTATGGAAAAGTCTTCAGAACAGACGTCTCTGACCTGTGCAGAGGCCAGATTGGATTTCCAGGCAAATCATTTCAAACTGGAATCAAATTAAATGCCATTTGTTTGAAATGACAACAAAAAAGTTTCTCTGAAATCTTTGTGTATTGCTCTGCAATTTTTTACTACATCTATTACTTTGGTAAACTCTATATAGAGCATTAAAGGGTTCTATGAGGTGCTCCATATTTAGAACCCCAAAAAGGTTGTATACTGTATAGAACCTTTTTTAAGGGCTCAATCAAAAGAACCCTATAGGGTTTCTCTTTAGCATGTAAAAAGGTTCTATAAAGAACCTTGTATGCATTAATATATTCATTTATTTAATTTCATTATAATAATAGGGACAATAATCATGCAAAAAATTGAATGCAATATAGTGAACACAAAAATTATTTTTACAGGGCAGTCAAGCAAATTAAATAGATTTACATGTAAATGCAATTACAAAATATAGCAGAATAATGTCAAATACATAAACAAAGCGAAGTGTTGCTTTGTTGTCAGTATAAAACCTTTAAACCTTTTGTGGCATAAAGCATTATTTGGAACTTGGTAAAGGGGATGTGGTAGCTGAGTGATTAAGGTGATGGACTACTGATTGGAAGGGTGTAAACTGCTTCCTCTGGGCCCCTGAGCAGGGCCCTTAACTCTCAATTGCTCAGTTGTATATAATTAGATAAATTAATTAATAATAAAGTAAGTGGCTATGGATAAGGTCCAAATTCCAGAAATGTAAGATATAAATGAACTGTCTCTTTGTACAGTGTAATATTTACACAAGGACATCCAAATTCAGACAACATTAAATATACTTTTACAGCCCTGATGAAATGGAAATGCATCCAACCTGTCTTTCATTCTAACTATTGTTTCTAACTACACTGGCATTTCAGTAGTGTGGCCCAGTTTGTACATGTCTGTTTTGTCTGTCTATTTTTCTCTTTCTCTTTAGGTGCAGACTGTGAGACATTCTGGGACACAGACTCTCTGATGGATAACTGCTACCAGTTTAATTTCCAGGCCACTCTTTCATGGGAGGAGGCTCGCACCAGCTGCAAACAGCAGGGGGCAGAACTGCTGAGCGTCACCAAGGTGGAGGAGCAGAGCTACATCAATGGTGAGGGAGAGGGGGGGTATTGATTATGAAGGCATGGTACAATCTCAGAAACCTTTAGATAGATGGATGGATGGATGGATGGATGGATGGATGGATGGATAGATAGATAGATAAGCTAGGGTAAGCTATGAATTTACAGTTATATACATTTATAATAATCTAATTATGTAGAGAAGATGTAGCAGAATGTACAGGGTGGAGCAGGACTGCAAGGTGATTACAGACAGTGAAGTACTCGTGAGACATCGGTGTCCTAATGGTGTAGTGTAGAGTTGATTAGGCTTATAGTTGTAGGAAAAAAACTGGTCCGGATGGTCCTGTACAAACATAAACTCACGACAATACCTAATGCTTAAGCATTAAAAGGTAATTGGTGTCACCATTCAGCCATGTTAGACATCACATGGACAGCTTGGAAATGCATGAGATTGCCGTGAATGGTTACACTTAGAAACTTTGAAGATGACTTTGGACTGCAATTGCCATGATCAGTGACCACCTGAAAACTTTACCAAAATAGACTTCATGTTAAAACTAGAATTCATTTTCTGGTTACACAATTGAACCAGTATAGAATTATTGAATAGAATTATCTGGACCTTTGTAAGCCATTCATTTTAGTTGAATACCCTTGCTTTTAATGAAAAAGAGTTTATGTATAAAGTCATATGTTAAGCAATACATGTTTGCGACGAAATATATAAATATATTTTTTTGCTGTACGTGTGTGTTACATTCCTGCAGGTTTC
Source organism: Hemibagrus wyckioides (assembly GCF_019097595.1). Classification (NCBI taxonomy): domain Eukaryota; kingdom Metazoa; phylum Chordata; class Actinopteri; order Siluriformes; family Bagridae; genus Hemibagrus; species Hemibagrus wyckioides. Next base: position 8,305,486 of record NC_080711.1, read on the forward strand.
CTCACTGGTTACAGCTCCACTCTGTGGATGGGTCTGAATGATCTGGATCTCAACGGAGGCTGGCAGTGGTCTGACTCTGCTCCTCTCAAATACCTCAACTGGGAGGCAGGTGAGAGAAACCCCACCCACAAAACCACACCCCTTAGAACACACTAATACAGGTCTCTAGAGTAGAACAATGGCGCGATTCATTTGCTAATGACTGAGATTTTCTAAGCTGTGACTTCAAAGGACTGGCATGAAAACCTGCCTGGTTAAAGTTAATTGTCTGGATCAGGAAGAACTGACTCAATCAATGTTTGTGTATGTTGTAGATCAGCCAGACCATGAGAGCGATCAGAATTGTGGTGTAATCCGCACCGAGAGCTCAGGGCGCTGGCAGAACAGAGACTGCTCCATGGCGCTGCCTTACATCTGCAAGAAACGACCCAATGCCACCCTTGACCCGTTCACCACAGGTGTGTGTTTCTATGCATTTCTTAAAAAAAATTTCACCCTAATTTTTTATGACCGTATCTATCCATTAGGCAGCTCTCCCTTATTATCAGACAGCAACCAAACAGAGGGGGTGAATGTTATCACATGCTTCACAGACACCCATGATGGAATAGTGTAGCTGTGATTGACATTTGAGATTGATATTGGCCTGAAAGCACAGATAATTTTGACTTTGGCATAATTAGGATTCAAAATCGTTATCTCTAGATGATACGACAGACACTTTTCTGTAGCGCCAGCCTTGTTTCTGTTCATTTATTATGCACAGACCATTTTTCCTGACAGTTTTCTACTGCATGTCTCTGTCTATATTCACCCATGTTTGTATCTTTTTAGATTCCTGGACTGATGATGGAGGATACCAGTGTGATATCGGCTGGCAGAACTTTCAGGCTGGCTGCTACAGGCTGAACTTAGAAAAGCTGGACTGGAATTATGCTGAGAAAAGCTGCCAGAAGATGGACGCCCACTTAGTCAGCATCCACACACTCCCGGAGCTGGAGTTTATTAATATGCACATGAAAAGAGGTGCAAAAACATACATACATACCAACAAAAATGATGATTTAGCAAATTATTTAGGTGTATTGAATGAGTCTATATTTCTTGGGTTGACAGATGTAGAAGAGTTGTGGATCGGACTGCACGATACCTTGATGCAGATGAATTTTGTGTGGACAGACCACACTCCTGTTACCTTCACCTTCTGGCACCCATTTGAGCCCAACAACTTCCTGAACACGCAGGAGGACTGTGTCACCATGTGGGGTCCTGTGAGTATCATTCAGAAAGTGGTACATTAGAGTCATTCAAAACATGCTAAATAGTCATCACCTTCCAGGAACTTCAGGATATCAACAAGTATGCTCTGTTTATCCAGAGCATCCAAAATACAAGTCCCTGTGTAAATAATTTCCAGATTGAAAACATTAATATAAAGCTTATAGCTGAACCACTGTTTGAGTCTTGCTAATAGGAATTTAATCAACAGCTTCTGACCAATCAGAATCAAGTATTTAACAGCGCTGTTATGTTGCAAATGTTGCGCCACAATGATCAGGGCAGAAGATTAAGACTAGTGTAATGGAAGTGTTTGTGTTAAATGTAACAACAGCATGTAGGAAGATTTCTAAGCATTACAAAAACATTCTCAGAACATGTTCAAATACATTGAACATTTAAGGATCCAAAAACCCAAAATTGTTTGATGCAAATGTTTGATTTGTGTCTTCACTGCGTCATTTTACAAGCACCCCCACCAAAGGCATAATAAATAGTCTGGTGATCTTAACTCATTTTCTTAATTTATTTGTATAAACCATGGAAAGCACTTTGAAGGCAGGTCTTAATTGCAAGAACATAAAACACAAGACTAAACACAAACCATAAAACAAGAAAACAAAGTGAAAGCTAAATAACATACAACATTACACAGAGCATTTACAATCATACATAACTATGTTTATAGTGAAATGGCTCAGTGTAATAAGAGAGTCCAGGTTTTACAGTTTATTCAATAAATGTGTAATATGAAACAGTAACAAAACAGTTTATAAAGTGCTTTATAGAGAAATGCATCTTTATGAACATTTCATAGAAATCTTGAGTAGCACTGTGATTGTATTTCACTCAGTTTCATCATCTTGCTTGAGTGTCATCTTAAGAAGGTAGAAAAGGTATGAGTAATAAACCCAATCTACTTTAATCTTTAACCATATGATATCTTGTTTTAAACTGTAAGACAAGTAAAATAAAAGAAGAGGGAAGCTATATATATATATATATATATATATATATATATATATATATATGAGAATAAATTCATTTTCAGACTATTTTTTAAGCTGTTTTGGGTAATATGTGATTTAAAAGAAAGTTCATCATGTGCACTAATATCTGAGCCTGGAGCAAGCGCTGGTCTGAGGTGAGCCACAAAGCCAGATGTTAGATTCAGTACTATATTAGAAGTTTATATTCTCGGACATGTACTCTGTTTTTGTTAGTCTAACCAAATTCCTGGATTGGATAAGGTATTCTGATGCTACAGTACATGTCGAAGGATTATTCTGGTCTACATTCCCTGCATCAGAAGATTTAAGGTGGATGTGAGCTTTGTAGGGCATATGAATCTCATAATGGTTAACATTACAGAATCCCTTCTTTTTATTTTACATGAAAAAGGAGCAACATAAAATAATGACAACAGAAATGTTAATAAAGGAAGAAAGAAAAAAACAATCCCACCCTGGGTCCTGGTCCATTTTATTTGGTGAATATACCAAGCACACATTCATGTAAATTTATACAACAAAACATCTTGTCCAGCAGAACCTTAAGGCCTGTGAAATATGAAAGAAAAGGTTGCCATTTATAAAATAAAACAAATAAAAAAAACTGGCAGTGTTACCATTTATTGTGTATTTAATTTTCTCAAGCTTAAGAAAAAATGCTGAGTGAGACAAGAGCATTCATTAGGAAGAAAAAATACATTCTAAGGGTTGTATTGAGCTTTCAGTATAGTAATTTCTTTAGATCACTTCAGCTTTTTAAATAAAATCAAGCAGACAGTTTAAATTCAGTGAACTACAGAAAACAGCATCTTCATGGTGGTCCAGCGGCAGGATTCAATGCCCTGCCGCAGCTTCTGACCCCAACTTCCTAAGCTGGGATATGTGAAGAAAGTAATTTCACTGTGTTTTAACGTAGATGTGAAAAAATAAAGACTTCCACTTCTTCAGAATGAGTAGGAGTAAAAGTGCTCTGTGAGCGTATACTACATATGCTTTAGACAGAGTGAAAAATATGGAAGTGTTCCTTTAGGTTCTTGTTTATAAGGCTGTTGAGTGGCTGTGTGTACACATTGAAGGCAGCTGGCTGCTTTACTGCAATGGACAACAGTAAAGATTTCACAACAGATGCCTCTGTTAAGGACTTTATTCAGTAGTTCAAAAGTAAAAGGCTACTTCTGGGACACCAGATTTTTTTGTTTGTCCAAATCCATGATGAAACAGTACATTTATAAAATGTCCTAAGGGTCCTGAAATGCATTTAGAACTCTGCAGATGTGTTTGGTGATGCTTGGTAATGCTACGTGGCATAGAGGTATTTACAGTAAATTGTACAAAAGTATGAAAAGGCATAAACTGCAAACAGAGGCTTTAACTTGTAAGTATTCTGTGTAACTATTTTGTTGTGTGTGTGTGTGTGTGTGTGTGTGTGTGTGTGTGTGTTTAGGAAGGCCGCTGGAATGATAACCCCTGCAATTCCTCTTTACCTTCCATCTGTAAAAAAGCAGCTCAGAAGACAGATGGACCGACCCAAGACCACGGGTGCAGACAGGTACCACAAAGTTTTTTATCTTTTAGCAATCTCTATTTCGCTCCATTCTTCATTTTTTTCTTGTTATGACGTGGCTATATCAGTGTAGCCTCTCTTTCTTTGTCTCTCTCTCACATTCGGTCTCTTTTTGCTGAAATAAAGGATCTTTTCAAAGCTTCTGCTGCGTCATACTGCTGCTAACTCCAGATGTAGTCAGTCAGCACAAATGTGCCAAAGACATATTGTAAATACTGTAGTCAGTCAGACACACACACACACACACACACTGTGCATCCAGCCACCTAACCCACAACCACATGCAGTGGTGAGGAGGTCAAACAAACTACACACACACACACACACACACACACAAAAAAAGCTGGTTTTTTCATACATCTGCTAAACCTATTTCTTTTCTCTGACCTCATTCCTCTCTCATATTTCTCCCTCTTATCCTTTCTTCTTCCATCCTCTCTACCCTCCTACTCTCACGCTTCCCTCAATACTTCATTTAAATCTTGTCATGTTGAAAACCTCTGTCTCATAAAATAGTTTAATGCTTTAAATTTACTGGCTAAAGCATTCTGTTTGTATGAGTGTGTCTTCATTCCCGCTTGTTGACCCTGCAGTTTTGCTGAATTTCTAACCAAAAGACCTCCTGTCGGTAGTTTAGAGCCTGTCAGAGGCCACTTCAGGGCCATAATATCATTCAGTTTGTTCTGCAACCATGATGAAACCATGTGTTGTGTGTTATGACTCCCGGACATCTGTAGTATGTTATATGCATAATGAAAACTATTGTTTTTAGAAAAACGTGAACACCTAAAGCAGATATTCAGTCATTTACAATGACATAAGTAAAAATGTAATGCAGCTACATGTCTAAATGTCACAGAGAAAAGTGGCAAGACACTGGAACATTACAAACTCTAACACACTCCCCCAGCGCCCAACTGGGGGAAGCTGAGTCGTTCTGATTCATAAGGCACACATCCAACTCATGGGTGTTAAAGTCAGAGGCATCAAGCCTGACTTAAACTGGTGTTAGTTGTGTGAAAAGTATTCTGTGTTGTTCCTTTCTATTTGAATTAGTTTTATCATCATACTCTGTGAGATCATCTGCATTAAAAGTTATTCAGGGTTATGAATGCACATCCTGTCCCTGACGTAATGTATGGCAGGCAGCTGGAGATATTTGTCTTTTTAAATCTCCTGTCTCCCTATTCCCTCCCCTGCTTCCTTTTTTTCGTCCTTTCCACAGGGATGGAAGTGGCACAATCCTGCCTGTTTCTGGGTTGGAGAGGAGTCTGTAACGTTCAACAATGCTAGAAGAGTGTGTGCTAGCTACAATGCAACATTAGCTGTCATCAACAACAGGTATTTTATAGTTCAAATATCAACAAAATAAATTAAGCAATGGGGATGATATTTGTGGAACACTATCTGTATCTTATATTTAAAATGGCCGTGGCTTAAACCAGGAATGTTTTTTAATGACCCCTATCACTATGCCCCTGGAAACTGTGGAAAATACTAGAAAAAAAAAACAGAAATAGAAGAAATGTTTGCACTGACCGCATGGTGGGTGAATTGTGTCTCTGACAGTTCCTCAACCTCATCACTCGAGTTCATAATTGGTCTGAACTAAAATTGTGCTATGATTTTAATTCCACTCTATCGATTATTTCTAATGAATTTAGTTGGATCTGTTTCCCAAAATATAAAAAGGCAGTTTACTGAGGATATATGAATTAAGGCTGTAAATAAAGAATTACTGATACCTGATATATTTTTTAAATATATCATATCCACTTTCTCACTTTTACTTCTATGAAAGTAAAATCCTCCACATGCATGCCATTAGCTCCCTTTTAGGCTGCATTTACACTTGACATTAAAATCTGGATCTGGATGTTGTCCACATACGTATTGAAAAGACAAGTGTAAATGCATCTGTGAATGTTATGCGACCAGTGAGCGCATTGTGATCGGATCTTAGTACAATGTAAATGCAATCCAGCTGTAGTGTCTGCATTCGCAGGTCGATGTGACATAAAACCACGTCCACTATCATTATTTCCCTTCCTCTCTACCAGATTGCTGCATGTAATGTAGCTGTGTGGTTTTACAATACAATCAAGGGTGGAGAAGATTGCAAATATAAAGAAAAGTTGCAGAACCACTCATTCTCTGTAAAGTATGCACATTTTTTCCGCCACAGCTGGCAACAATCCCAGACCCATAGGTTTCTTTTTACTGTTTCCATTACACGCTATCCACCTTAGTAATATTTGAAACCTCTTATTTTAGGAGATTTGTAAAATCTCCCACAGCTGAAAATGCTTTTTAAAAGAAAACCCACCACTTCTGATCGACTTTGCTGAGCCATTTTTTTTTCTCCGCAGATCCAATCAGATATCCAGACACAGAACAGTATAGAGAGACGACTAAATAATATGTGTACGTTCGAATGTAGGTTCGAGCAGGCGTTTGTGAACAGCTTGGTGTTTGGCCGTTCAGATGATCGTTTCTGGCTGGGGCTGCATAATCAGAACAGCACTGGCCTTTTCCGCTGGCTCACTGGAGAGCAACTGACCTACACCAACTGGAACAGAGATCAGCCAGGTACACACAAACACACACACACACACATACATACACAGGAGTTATACACACTCATGGAGACAGAACCTTTCCATTTCCACAACACTTTGCATGTCCAACAAATCCATTTCTGTCCAGTGAAATGAGTCACTCTGGCACTGTATCACTTTTCATGCTTCAAAATATGACAGGCAATTTTGGCCAGACTTACCAGTTAGTTATAGGATATTTTCATTGGCTTGTGGTGTTTATTACCCCTATTTATTAATTCAGGCATTAAAATCCTATGTGAACATTTGCATTTATGAGTACTCACGCTAGTTTAACCAGATATAAGCTACACATGCAATACACTGTGAATATAATTTAGGCTGAGATAAGCTAGAGTGTTCCTTTAAGCTTAAAGTACTGTACTGAGAAAAGGGAATACGAGTTCTTGAAGTGTAAGGCAGTTGTTAAATTCTGTAAATAAATGTTTAATATAATATTTACATTTACAGTTACATGCACTACTCTCAATAATAAAAGTCTTAAAAGTCAAATGTACATGAGAAAAATTCCTAACAAAAACTCCCAGTAAAATACCAAAGCGGTTCATGACTAGTGTCATCCAGCTGGATCAATATAGTAAAAAAAATTGACTTTGGATTACTTTGGATTCAGACGGAAACAGAGACAATTTTCATAGACACAAACTCTTCCCTTTAAAAAGTCCCGGCCTTAAAGGGAGGAAATAGAGAACTCTAGAGAATTTACAAATATATTTTAATTAATAATACATTAAAATGTTAAAAGAGATTCAACAACCCCTTAGACTTCTTTTATAAGTAAATTTTGAGTAAACAGGTTTTCCAGTCTTTTCTTGGTACACTATAATGTTTTGAGGATAATAACACACCCATGCTGCAATACATTAGATATAAGGTTTGAAAAACACTGATGTGTTCCTTTAACGAATCGCTTGTTGACTCAAATACTGGAATGAACAATTACAGAGATTTTCTCTTACTGGACATATCAGGGCAGATTGTCCTGACCTTGTTAATTATACTGATGATTTGTCCATCTCTCTCATGGTCCTTGTGTCATATTTTCCCCTCTTTAGCTCCGTTTAAAGGTGGATGTGTAGCCATGGCAACAGGCCATGCTACAGGCCTGTGGGAGGTGAAGGATTGTGCAAGTACACGCTCCAAGTACATCTGCAGACAGGACAAGGGCTCTTCATTTTCCCCAAGCCCCCCTCAGCCCCAGCCTACACCTCCTCTCACAGGGTCCTGCCCCCCTGAGTGGAAGAGTTCTAGCACTTTGCATTACTGCTACAGGGTGGGTGTGGGTTTGTAGATGTGTGTGTGTGTGTATGTATGTACAGTATATACTAACAGCATTTGTGGGTTTGTTACTTGAACCTGCTTTGTGTGTGTTTCAGGTCTTTCATGCAGGTGACCTAGAGAAGAAGCTCACATGGATCCAGGCTCATATGTATTGTCAGAAGCACGGCGCTGAGCTAGTCAGCTTTGGCACCCCAGAAGAGGAGACCTTTGTGTTTCGGGTCCTCCACGAGACCTTTGGGTAAGTATTTGTTTAAGTGTGTGTCTAGTGTTGGCTTGTGCACTAGTACAAATGTATGAGACACCGATACAAATTTGTCAACACGTCCCAGTTGTCACAGTGTGACTGGGAATTATGTCAGTGTTTGATTGTATGCACAGAGAGGAGGAGGATCATGAGCAACACTGGCTGTGGATAGGGATATCTCGCCGAATCAGTGACAGCTGGACATGGAGTGATGGAACAGCTGTAAGTGCGACACATATCTCTCTATTTCTCAATATTTATTCTATTATATTACAGTGCATAACATTTTATTCCCCACATATAATATAAGAATGATGTCAGTATTCACATGAGTAATGTCCAAACATACAAAAAGCTTGTATTAAGATTAGTAAAAAATATATCCTTCTTTTGTCTCTATCATACGTGTCCATCAGGTGTCGTATCAGAACTTTGGTAGGGGTCCGTATAGCTCAGCACTGTGTGGAGCAGCTAATGTGGCAGATATGAACTGGGTAAAGGCTGACTGCAATTCTGAACTAGACTGGCTCTGTAAAATACCAAAAGGTATTATTTATTTATTTTCAACAAAAAAAAAAACTCTGTTATTTTCTCTTCCTTACACACACACACACACGAACAATGTGTCTAAATGTTTGCTTTCTTTGATTCAGGGAAAACTGAGGTAGAGCCTGAGCCTGCTGAAGGTCTGTAATTATTTATTCTGTGTATGATGTTTCTGTATACTTGTGTGCAAGTGTGTGGGATTATAGATGTGTATTTGTTTTTCCAAGACAATACAATGCAAGTTATATAATATTGAATAGAATAGATTAAGTTACTGTACAAATAGTTTAAGTGTATGTGTGAACGTGTTTTGAGGACTCAAACGTCATGCTTCCCAATTGGGCTGACAGACAGAGACAAGTGCCAAAACCACACCCCTCCACTGGGACTAAGGTACAGAGGACACACCTACTTCACTTGGACTGACAGGTATATAGAGGCCATGTCTTCATCACTGGGACTGACAGGTACAGTGGAGATGCCTCCCTCAGTTGAAGCAGCAGATACCGAGCCCAGTAGACCTGCTTCATTTTGACTGATAGGTACAGAGACCACACCTTTTTAACTGGGCCTGGCACATAGAGAGGCCACACCTCCTTCAATGTAAGTGACAGTAGCAGAGGCCACACCTCCTTCACTGGGACTGACAGATATAGAGACCATGCCGTGTGTGTGTGTGTGTATGCGCATTTTCTTATGATTTGAAAAAGGACATTTGTAAGAACATTAAAGGGAACTTCACAAGCTCATTGTGAATCAAGCAAAAAAAAAATCAGAAAAGGAAAATATGAGAAATATGAGTGACGGGTGTGTGTGTGTCTGTATGTAGACTCTGGTCTGGACTGGGTTGATTTCCAGGAAGCTCAGTATAAGCTGTTTGAGCATCGCACCACATGGGGGCAGGCCCAGAGGATCTGTTCCTGGTTCGGTGCCTCTCTTGTCTCCATACATTCTGCCAGCGAGAAACAGTTCCTGGCAAGCACTCTGCGCAAGGTACACACACATTCCATTTCATTATGCTTTGACTGTGTAACGTCTGCATGTGTTGATGTCTTTATTTGTCTTCCTCAAGATGGCAAGGATTGATAGTGATCTCTGGTGGATTGGACTACACACGTTTGAGAACGATGGACGTTTCCGGTGGTCTGATCACTCTGTGCTCAATTACGTGTCCTGGGGACTTGGCCAACCACGTCCCCTTACTAGAGATCGCAAGTGTGCCCACATATCCGCATCTAAAGGTTCGACAACACACATCTTCTTTCCCACTTTTTTTCCTGCTTTATCTAAAAATCAGTTTCTTAGTCTGAAAATGTACCCATATGTGTATAACGTTCAAAGCTTACTCCCTGTCTGTCTCTTTCACTCTCTCTCATTCTTTTTGCCTCTCTCAGGGGAATGGGCAGATAAAAAGTGTCATTTAGATATGCCCTATGTGTGTAAGAGAGTAAATGTCACAGGCACACCTCCTCCCACTCCGGCTCCTCCGCTCATCCCAGCAGGTTGTCCTGATGGCTGGAGTCCATTCCTGCACAAGGTACAACAAAATAAATACACTACACTTCACATCTTATGTCTGCATCAGGTATTATTAGTACCTAGAATCAAATTTACGCCTTATTATAATAAATATTGCCGTAGAATACCATCCTTGGTAGTGATTCAAATTCAGATTTTATTTGTCCATACACAGTATCACATAGTGAAATGCTTGTCCAAATAATAAGATAAATAGAATCAATAAGAATGAAAATATACTGAGATAGAAATATAATAAAATTGCATTAAAAGTAGGAAAGGTGGAAAAGGGAAGAAAGTATAAGGAAATATTTAAAGATTGATATATGAATGCGGATTTGTGGGAGAATAGTATGACTGTTATGAATAATGTGCCAATGTGCAATTGCAGTTATATGCTGTGCAAAAAAATCAGATAGCAGTAATGTGTTGTTACAAAGTCCATTATAGTCCAGGCTCTAAGTATTGTCCTTGTTGATGGTCTGAATGGCCTGTGGGAAGAATATTTCCTCATTCTCTCAGTGCTTGCAAATGCTTCCCTGTTACAACAGAGAGAAGCGTCTATTGGTCTTTCACTATATTCCTGGCCTTGGTCCAGCTTCGCTTTCTGTAGATAGACTGCAGGTTTCATTGAAAATGAAAGTTCAAAGCGTGACACAGCCAAACAGTAGCCAAAAGGTCAGGAGAGCATTTGGCTTCGTTGTCTGTTTTCAGATGGATGACTTTCTTTATTTTACATTAGTCATTCAGAAAGAGGCTAAACAAATCGTAGTTGTCTGTCCGTTCATGTAAACAGAATAGAGAAATTTGTGGACCCCTGCGAGAGTGTTCAGCTACTCTATGTCTGTCTTGGAGAAAGCTGGTTAGTCTTCAGCCTCCAGACTTGTAGCTGTTGTATTGTAGGAGAGAACTGGGGAAAATGAGCATATAACAAAACTGGGTGAAAAATTGTAGAACCTGCAAATATATACTGTATGTAAGTGGATTTAATTTATTTTGGATAGTGTTATAAGGTGTTTGGGAAAGAGGAGATGACGCGTAAGACATGGTCTGATGCCCGAATGGTGTGCCAATCTCAAGGGGCAACACTGGCCACAGTGCCCACTCACATTGAGCAAGGTACCAACACACAAACACATACACACGCACTGTTGGTATTGACTGTAGCTTTGGTCTGAATCCAACACTTCATCGTATCAGTGTAATGTTAGAAGTGCTCCATGCAAATTCACACTCTTATATTAAGAGGTCAGATGTCTGGTTTTCCTCTTGTGGTCTAAAGCATGCTTAAGATGTAGAATTAGGCTTCTGCAAAGTTTACTTAGATTACTTGAAGGCTTATGCTGCCTACTTTTTAATGAGCATGGATTTGACTGAATACAAATGTAAAATAGAATACACCCTTGTGGATTCCCAGGAAAAGAGATTATTTTTGTGTTAGTGAACTATTTGATGTCAAGATCTTCCTTTCTCATCTTCTGTTCTGCAGCATTCCTGGTGACTCTGCTGCCCAACACGAGTTTTCACCTGTGGTTGGGGCTTACCTCAGATTCCCAGGGACACTTTAAGTGGGCAGAGCCTGGTCTACTTAGCTATACAAACTGGGGCCCTGGGGAGCCAGTGAACAACAGTGGACAAAACAAAAATCCAGTATGAAAAATTAATTATAATTTCATGCATATAATCTATGAACTAAGTATTTGATCAAGAAGTAACAGTACTTGGGGTCACATGAGCAACACTGTTTATTACTGAATGGTTTCTGAGTCACACAAAATCCTAGTGAGTTGATAGACATTTTGTACAATCTTCTGATTTCATCTTCATCACTTTCTTCAACTGTTTGAGCTTCAAATTATGCAGTTAATTATTTATACCCTGTCCTGTCCAGCCAATCTGTAATGGTGGCTGTAAAATGAAACCCCAGGTTTTGTTGTTTCCTTGTTGCTTTGTTGTTTACCATTTTGTCATTTTTAGCTTCCTGATTATTTATGTTTCTGTATGCTTCATTATCGTTGTGCAATTTTTTCGTTTTACTAGACTAATTGTGTGGTGCTACTCCACATCAGTCCTCACAGAACCACAGGAATGTGGGCATCTCGAGGATGTGAATCAGAGAAACATGGCTACATCTGCATGAAAAACAAAGGTATGGTGGGTTTCATGTGGGATTTTTCATTTGATGTAGGATATGAAACCTTGTGGTTGTGTTGTTTTAATAATCCTGATAAATGAGCTACATATGTTCAATATGTAAATAATCTGTATGTTCATGTGCTTTCTTCAGACACTGCTATTCCCCCTGGTGTGGACCCTCTCCCCCCTGTTCCTGAAGGGCAACTGGAGTTTAAGGGCAAACAGTACCGTTTGTTACAGGCACGGTTAGACTGGGAAGGGGCTGTGCATGTGTGTGAGTCTGTTAATGGCAGTCTGGCCTCGGTACGAGACCCACAGCAGCAAGCGTACCTCACGCTCCTACTGAATGCTCTCCGCAAACCTGCCTGGATCGCTCTACACAGTGACGGGGTAAGTGGGTGTGCATGCATGTGTGTTGTTTGATTTGCAAATGCCATATTACATGTTTAAATGTCAAGCGAAATGTGTAAATGACACATTGTGTCTCTAGGGCCGTGGATACAGATGGCTGGGAGAGGAGGAAGTTACTTTCAGCAACTGGCGCGATGGAGAGCCCAATCTGATGGCTGGGTGTGGTCACATGACTACCAGTGGCCAATGGACTATGTCATCCTGTAACATAAAATTGGATGCAACTATCTGTGAGCTGAATACAGGTATGATGTGTTTGTAAAATTGTAAATATACTATTAATTGCAAATTGATAACAGTGTAATAACACCTTCATGCCATATCAGAAGTACAGTTTTAACACAAACCTTGTGCTTCATCAGACTCTCAAGGACTTACTGACATCTCACTATATGACTAAACCCCAGCAGCAGATTCCAAAGTTAATTATGAGAACATTCTCTATCATCTTATATCATTTCATTTTCATTTCACTGTCGGTGTTACAGTCTGTGTCACTTATCTAATCTATACTCAGGTCATGGGGAGCATGACTAACGGAATTAGGTGCTTTACACATATTACACAGGATACACAAATTACACAAGAAACAGTTATGCATATTGCACCAAAATTTCCACATATTGCACAAGGGAGTTGTATATATTGCACTTTACCCATATTGCACATGAGAAGACAAATATTGCCCAAGATTTACACATATTGGAGAAAATAATTCTCCCGGAACAATTTCACTGAGCATTTAATACTTGTACTGCTCTAGGGTAAAAACTGTTCTTCAGTCTACTTGTTCTGGTTTTGATTGTTCTATACCGTCTGCCTGACGGTAACAGTACGAACAGTGGATGACCAGGGTGAGATGGATCTTCAATGATACTGCTGGCTTTATTGAAGCAGCGAGAGTTGTATAATTCCTCCAACGAGGGAAGAGGGCATCCAATGATCTTCTAGGCCAAGTTAATTACCCTCTGGAGTTCTTTTTTCTGAGCAGCTGTACAGCTAGAAAACCAAACACAGAGACAGTATGTTACAATTCTCTCTACAGTGCAGTGATAGAAGGACACCAACTGTTTCTGAGAGATGTTATTCTTCCTGAGGACCCTCTGAAAGTAAAGTTTCAGCTGTGCTTTCTTCACTAACTCTGTTGTGTTTGTGCCCCAAGTCAGGTCTTCCAGGATGTAAACACCTAGGAATCGAAAGTCTGTGACCCTTTCCACACAGTCCCCATTTATGAATAAGGGTGTAAAGTCCGTTCTGTTTTTCCTGTAGTGAGTGATCAGTTCCTTTGTTTTGGATGTGTTCAGAAGCAGGTTGTTGTCCGTGCACCACTGTGACAGCCTCACCACCTCATTTTGGTAGTCAGAGATGAGTTCTATCATTGTGGTGTCGTCTGCAAATTTAACTATAGTGTTACTTGAGTGGGTGGGGATGCAGTCATGTATATAAAGTAAAAAAAGCAAATGGCTTAACACACAGCCTTGCAGTGATACCATACTCAGGCTGAGAGCTGATGACTCTGTGTACGGTCCTGACAGAAATTCTTTGATCCATAGACATGTGTTATATGGCAGTCCTAGGTCCAACAGTTTACACACTAGTCTCTGTGGGAGGATGGTGTTAAAAGCTGAGCTATAGTCGGAGGAGACGAGCGTAGCTTCCTTGCTGCTCCAGATGTGTTAGTGTGGTGTGGAGAGTTGTTGCTATTGCATCTTCTGTATACCTATTTGCTCTGTATGCAAATTGATGTTGATCAAAGTCGGGTGGCAAGAAAGATGTGATGTGACTCCGTACCAGCTTTTCAAAACACTTCATGACCACTGGAGTGAGTGCTACTGGCCGATAGTTGTTTACACTGGTGATGGTTGATTTTTTAGGTAGAGGAACTATGTTGGAGGACTTCAGGCAGGATGGGATGGCAGACAGTGATAGTGACCAATTGAAAATCTCAGTAAAGATGCTGGCTAGCTGATCTGCGCAGTCCTTCAGCACACGTCCAGGGACCCTGTCAGGTCCTGTGGCTTTCCTTGGATTGATGGCCCTAAGTGTGTGCCTTACTTCCCACTCCTCCACTCTGAGGGTGGAGCTGTTGTTTTCTGCTGGATGTGGTGTATCTACCCCTGTTGACTTCACCTCAAAGCGAGCAAAGAAAATGTTCAGTTCCTCTGCCAGCGATGTATACCCTTCAGCCATTTGTAGGTTGGGCCTGTAGTTGGTAAGGTGCCGAATACCATCCAACACCAGCTTTGTGTTGTTGCTATCCAGATGTTTCTCTATCTTCATTTTATACTCCGCCTTGGCCTTCTTGATGCCTTTCTTTAGATCTCTGGCCACACTATAGAGGGCTCCATCACCAGATTTAAAAGCAATGTTCCTTTCTTTTAGCAACTGCTGTACCTCCTTTGTCATCTAGGGTTTCTGATTGGGAAAGACCCGAATGTGTTTCTCCACCGTGACACAGTCCATGCAGTTTTTAATATAACACAGCACAGTGTCAGTGAACACCTCTAGGTCCTGGTATTTGAAAATCTCCCAATCAGTTCTGCTAAAACAGTCCTGCAGCTGCTGAGAGCCTCCGTCGGGACAGATTTTAACAGTATATCACTATATCACTTTCTGTTTTAAAGGTATTAAAGCATTACGTGCCATTATCTTACTGTAATTCTGATATGACATGATCGTACCTTAAGATTAGACCTCATAAGGCTAGTTTTGTCCTAACAAGACTGAAAGTGATCTTTTATGGTTGTGACACCTCCTTCCCTGTCAGAGCGAGCAGATCACAGATGGATGTATCCGGGCCACTGCCGTCAGACAGTCGGAGACTGGGCCTGGATTCCATTCAAAAACTCCTGTTACGCCTTTAACCTGAACCAGCTGCGGCTACAGCACGATGCCGAGCACACCTGCAAGAAAGGTACACGTACAGGCACTCATATGTAAACGCAATAACCACATTAATTATGCTGTAGTACATTTACATTTCTGGCATTTGGCAGGACCCAATATCCAGACTTACATTTTATCCCATTCTTATACAACTGAGCAATTGAGGGTTAAGGGCCTTGCTCAAGGACCCAGCAGTGACAGCTTGGTGGACTTAAGATTTGAACTCACAACCTTCTGATCAGTAGTCCAACGTCTTTGCCACTAAGCTACCACATCCCTAATGTTGTTATTGTTATTATTATTATTACATTTACGGCATTTCGGCAGACACTCTTATCCAGAGCATCATACAATTTATCTAATTTTATACAACTGAGGGTTAAGGGTCTTGCTCAGGGGTCCAGCAGTGGCAACTTGGTGGACCTGGGATTTGAACTCACAATTATTGTGTCATATGTTGTATATAATCTAAGGTTATATAAGTGTAATCTATACGATTAACAGTCAAGTACGATAAGCAGCCAGACAACAGGTTAAATACAAAGAGGTTTTCTTTTAACACTTTTTCCATAGTGCTCTTGAATTCTCAAATCTGATTGGTCAGAAGTTGTTGATTTTTTTTTTTTTTTATAAGAACAGTACCTTATATGTTAATACATTAAAAGTGATTGTTTCTATAGTAACAACTAAATCACAGTGAGTTATATGGTGGACTCTCCATGTAAGTGTAAACCGAAAAAACAAACAAACAAACAAAAAAGGTTATTTAACAAAGGAAATCATTTAATTCTTGATATGTTCAAAACATAATGCTGAATTTATTTAACATTTATGAAACAGCTTCTAGTGTAATAGTAATAGCTTGTGATAGTCAGCATTAAAGCTGTTTCTCAAAGTTCACCTCAAGAGAGTCTTCAGGACAGAGGCCTGACTTTGCCCCAGTGTGTTTGATACCTTATTTAATTTATTTGCGTTTATTACTAATTCTGTACTGGGATTAATAGTGATTGGACTTTGAAATAACTAAAACCAGGTATGGAAAAGCACCTGACTTGAAGTGTACACATGTTTAAATATGCATAAATAGCATACAGTGATGGTTAGTGTAATCTTTTTCTCTTTCTTTTCCTGTCTGTCTCTTTCTCTCAGTGGGAGCAGAGCTACTATCAGTGCTGGATGAGAACGAGAATGGTTTTGTTTGGGAGCACATTCAGAGCTACCAGGAGCAGGCTCATGGCGCCTGGCTCGGAATGACCTTCAATCCCAAAGGTAACCTCCACCCTGTGGTCATGAGTGATATATTTTACTCCATATTGTAGACAGAAGTTTACTTGGGTTAGAATTTGACATTTGGATGAAATTAATAGTCATTCAGGGATTAGTTTTATTCTGTATGTTGGTAACTCTCTCTGTGTTCCTCTTGTTGCGTAAGTAGGAGGCAGTCTGCAGTGGCCGGACAGTTCGGTGGTGGAGTACACTAACTGGGAGCAGCAGGATGGAAATCTGAGCATGCTCTCTGCTAACAGTTGCTTCTGGGTGCAGAGTAACACAGGCCTCTGGAAGCCAGGATCCTGCAAGAACCGCACACATGGAGTCATCTGTAAACAGCCACGAGGTAGGGAGTTACCTCCTAACACACACCTCAAATAAATCCTCAAACGATTAAGGGGCCAAATATAAAAATGTTAAAGCTAAAGTCATTATAATAGTCAGCGTTAAGAATTATAATTTCAGTAAGTCTTGAATAAAACATTAGACTGTGTGCTGTTATAGAAAAATAATCAAAGACAGGGTTGTGTGATGTGGCGAGACATGAAGTGGAGTTACATTCACCGCTCCAAAGCTGATTCTTAACACATGTAACAACACATGTTGAAGTGTTTAATTTCTCTTATACCATTAATTAATTTCTCTTATATTTGTATTAAAGAATACAAATGATTTATTACAGAATGTCACAAGTTTACCTGCTATCACTTCAGCAGAAGTTTTACGTTATTATTAGCTACATACATGTAAAGTATAAGAAGGAAAGCATTATAATGTAAACTTGGCTTTGATTTGAATTACAGCCAGTAATGTAAAGCCTAGTTACTATCGAAAATTCATCAGCATCTGATCAATTCGATTTAAGAATTCAGTAGCGCTGTGGTATAAACAATAAGAATATGGGAAACAATATTTAATTGCTACTTATTACAAAGGTGATTTGAACAGGACCTCTTCTACATGTAGAGCTCGAGTTTCGAGTTGTTTTCAGAATAAAAACGTTGTTGATTTGTAATGGATTAAAATACCACCACTACTACTACTACTACTACTGCTACTACTCATAATAATAATAATAATAATAATAATAATAATAATAATAATAATAATAATAATAATGCACTTTCAATTATCCTATACTTTAAAAATTGTTAACAAAATTTAAACAAAATAAATAAACAAACAAACAAACAAATAAATAAAAAGAACATTTAAAAACAGGAGAAAAATACAATAAACCTGCAACCAGAGTGAGATAAGTTAAGGTAAGATAAGGTATTGTGACAGGATTAAATATGCAGAATGAGTGGGATTGTCTGATCGTTAGATAAAGAGAGTTCCAGAGAAGGCTCGAGCACCAAAGCTGCCAAGGTTAAAGGGAGACAGAGGAAGTATACCAGATGAACTCTTGTCTCTCAAATTATAGCATCTGCTCAGGTAGAACAAATTCAGATCAAACAAGTCTGTAGCTGCTTTCTGACTCTATTTTAATTTTGATTTTCTTTTCTTCTTGTTCCCATAGGACTGGGGGCTACTGTTGTAGCAGGTAAAGTGCTCTGTTTCTTCACCTTCACTGTGTTATGTCTTATAGTCATACACTAATTAACAGAATCTTGTTCAATGCAGAATATTTATTTGATAATGATAACAATAATTAGGACATTATCTTTCTCTCTCTTTTTCTGTAGCTGATGTAGATCATCTTCCTGCTTTGGTTCTGATTCTGCTGGCTGTCCTGGTACTGATTGCTCTGATAGTGGGCGGAGTTTATCTGTATCGTAGGAGGAGCCCTGGCTCTTCCGGATCGTACGAGGGCGCTCGTTACAGTCGCACCAACCTCACTCCGTCTGAAGAGGCTGAGAAAAATATCCTGGTGTCGGACATGGAGCTAAACGAGCAAGGGGAATAATGAAGGATGATAGATCTTTATGAATGACTCAGCAAACTGGCCTGCACACACGAGGACTAATTGAACTGACTTTTGTTTTGTTTTGTTCTGAGGTTTGTTTTCTTTTTGTGGTGACATTTAGAAAGCTGTGTGGAGCGCAGCAGATGTCAATCAAACACGAAGGTGGAACTCCACCCCTATTTGAACTGTTGCGTCATACCTGCACACCAACCAATCAGAATCCACCAGTTTAAAAGTCGCTGATATGTGGCTGATATGCAAATAGTGGTCTTTTTTTGCTTCACGTTAACTCTTTTTGGAAATTCAGTTTATAACCATATATATGTTTCCTAGTTACCATCCGGTCATTCGTTTTTTTTTTTTTGTTTTTTTGTTGTTGTTGTTTTTTTGTTTTTTTTAGCAGTACAGAAAAGAATACCCAGAAAAGAACATACCGGCTCAGATTTCCAGATACAAATGCACACACAACCGTTTCAGTCTGTACCAGTGTTATACCATAGCAGTATTTTTGCAGACTGTGACTGTGACGTTGTTCTGTTTTTACTTTTATTCATCTTTTTGATTACCTCCAACTAAAAGGAGAATTAATTTTTGAGTCCACAAATCATCAGCCTGTGGAATTTTCCCCCCTTTTTATCTCCCCTTTCATGTCACTTCTCTCTCACCTCTTTGCTTTCTCGTTCTCTCTCTCCAGCTGAATGCCGGGTGCTGTCTGGATGTGATAATCATAGTGATTAGAGATGAAAGGAATTGATAGCATGTGGAGCGTTTGACAATGCAGAGGCGAGACAGAGACACAGAGAGAACGCTGGGGGTAGAAATGAGCTGTGTGGCTTAAAGAATGAGAGTAATTTAAAGGTCTTTTCAGCATGGCTGGTGCTAGTTAAAGCTCGACTGTGCTGCTGAGATTAGCTGGTGCTTGGATCAATTTGGTGTCTTTCCTTTTTTTTCCGAGTGCTGTTTAGTTAATGAGCTCTTTTGAAAGTTTACAAAAACGATGAGGAGTGTGGCACCAACTACTGCTACTAGCTTCTTTCCAGTCATGAAATATTGATTCATAAATTCATAGATTCAAGCAATCTTTCTGGCCAGTCATGTTTCTTGTTTTTTTTTTTCTTCTCTCCCTAACATTCTTAAAAGTGTTCAGATTCTGTAGAGTTGCATTTTTCCTTTATTTTTTTCTCTCTCTCCTTTTGGCGAAGGCGTGGGGATGAAAAGGTGCTGCGGCCAACTGTGGAATGTCGAGTCAGCAAGTGGATCAGGTCTGGAACCAATTTCAGCTTCTGAGGAACAAGAGAGACAGAGAGAGAGAGAGAGAGAGAGAGAGATACTTGTCCTGAAGGGAAAGAAGGGGTAAAAGAACCCTTGCACAGGACTAGGAAGATTTGTGCAAGTTCAGGCTGAACGGTCGCTGCAGCGCCTCTAGTGGGCATTCTGTGTCATTGCAGTAAGTGAAATTCAAGATTCTGTGCTTTAACAGAAAGACAGATCTATTATGAGTATTTCTTCTGTATGTATATGTTATGTATACAGGTTAAAGCAAGATACTGTGTACAGATAAAGCTAAATGATAAAATATACAGCTCCAGCCATGGTCTTGCTCACTGTCGGATTTTGGTCGTAACGCAGTCATCCTGAGTCATACTACACTTTCAGAATTTGATAAAAGGCCATTTCCTCAGCAGAGCAACTGCCACGTAGGCGAGTCTCAGTGAGTGTTTTTTTTTTTTTTAAGCCTCCCACTCCGTAAAACATTTCAGCATTTTGCAATAATCCTTTCCAAAAACACTCATGCAAAAATCTTCACCACTTTTCACCAAGGATCATAGCCTGTGTGATCAGATATGGACAGATTTTATTTGCAAGACTAGTAAAAAATTAAGTCGCTGAAAAAGAATGAGTACATTGTTTATATGGTTTCTGTCATTTCAGCCACCTGTCTGTGGTTTTGTAAATGTTTCTGGATAATCAAAAATATTGCAGTTTCATCAGAAGTAAGATGACTCAGGAATCAGGAGACTCAGAGTCAGTGTGACTGTGTTTTGTTTGTTGTGCACAAAGACAGCCTGCGCAATCCGTAGTCTAATCATGTGCTGAAATAGTCGACTTTTAAAAGTGCAAAGGACGCACTCAAGACCATATAAATAATGTTCAAGGCTAAAAAATCCCTTCCTTTTCATTACTTCAATGATCCATTCAAGTAAACAAAGTTTCTTACCAAGTTACCACTGACCAGATGTTTATCCATCTACGTATCCCTCAATAAGGACAGGATTTACTCATCTATCTACGTGTGAGCCATCATATCAAATGCAGGTATTAGGGCTAACTGTAGTGAACATACCTGTAGTTTGATGATTAAAAAAAAAACTAAAACACTGTAGAATTTCACAGCCATATTACCAGCAATTTAACAATAATAGACATGTAGTCTGAGGACAAAATGGCAGCAGCAAGATGGCAGTGTCTGTTTCAAGGTTATGAAACAATTCATTATTACAGGATCAAATTAAACATATCTGATTATGTTGTGACCAAAAAAAAGGCACAAATTTCTGTAGCTGATGTTAGCAAATAAACCCATACTGCCTATGCAATTACGCTAGAAAACATGTTGTGACAGTAGGAATGGTTAATATTTTATTTCTGTCACTGAATTTGGCTTTATTTCAGGATATAATTTTATGTTTTTCCACATCAACATGAATTGATTAGCTAGCCATCACTGCTACTCTGTTACTACTAATACAGGGGACTCCTCATGACTAAAACATCCAACCTGAAATACTAAATTATGACAGTCTCAAACCCTTCAAGACAAAATAAACTATATATACACACTCTGCTATAAATGAAACCTGGTCAGAAAGTGCTGATTCATTTTCTATAACAGCAGCCGTGACAGCAGATTCAGTTGTAATGCAAATTACAGCATTAAATTAATTCAAAAACATTATCATTTCTATAGTAACAGCTTATTCAGTGACTTGAGTGCTGATTGCTCTACTGAACATAAGGCTAAGTAGCTAAATATAACAAATAAAAACAACTTCTATAGTTGTTTTCTACCACCTGTAGGGCAGACAGCCAACCAATAATATTATATTATATTATATTATATTATATTATATTATATTATATTATATTATATTATATTATATTATATTATATTATATTATATTATATTATATTATATTATATTATATTATATTATTATATAATACATGGATGAAATTGGTTGAACTTTTATAAAAGTGTCAGGGATTTGTAACAGTAAGTTTTCCACCATGGGAAAGTCTTCAGGACAGAGGATTATGTGCTTTTTGGTTTCTCAGTAACACAAGCTGCATGTTTTGTCTTCATGGAAGAGAAAAAAGAAAAGCTAGTGAAGGAACAGCTCTTCAAGGCTGCTATAATGTAAGTGACATATGATGTTCAAAAATAAATGAAATATAACTATATACAGTTAAAACAAATGTAAAAAAAAAAAAAAAAGTAATCATTGCACATGTCTGTGGTATAAGAGAAATGAAACGCATGCTGTTTTAAGAAAATAATCCCCTTTCGCAAAAGCCACACCTGAGCGTATGAAAGGGAAGATCAGTTAATTAAACAGGTGGAATCAGGTGTGGCTCCTGGACATCCCTGACTTATGAGATGGCTGACCCTGTTGCGATCCATTGCTTTAATCATTTGCTCAAGAAACAAAAATGTGACAGGAATAATCACAGAGCAATACTTATGGCTCAATACTCCATGTGCAAACTGGCTGTAATATCACACACGACAGAATGACGTTGACAGACGAGTTGAGGTTATGACACAGTTACTGAATGTCATCTACTGTTATGACCTTGCAGTAGATAATAAAAAATGAAAAATGTGTAATGTGATTCTGATTGTGGAAATGAGATGCGGGGTTGTTTTTTTTTTCTTCTTTCTTTCTTTTTGTCAGAAGCAGTAAATGAATTGACTTGATTCTTTGTCAGAACAGTTTTCTCATTTTCCAATATGCACCTGTTGTCTACTTGTTTTGAACCATTTTGTTTGTTTGTTTCATACGAAATGAATAAAGTATATGTTGGCTATGCGGCAGTCTACAGATTGATGCTTCTGTGATCAGTTTTGCGTTGTGCTGAAATTCCTGCTGTGGGGCGTACAGCTACTCATGCTGAGTCACTAGATTTACTCTTAAATTTGAGATATCGACTCATATGAGTCAATAGCAATATCAAAAAACAGTGATGTTTGTGCAACGAAACATTATCACTGCTTGACATGTACTTGGAAAAATGGTTGAAAACTTTCTTTAAAGAATGACATTTGACCAGATGTTCACAAGCACACTCTGTGATTCAGCCCTGTGACAGCAGTGTCTGTAGGTGATACATGATGGTTCAGACATCTCTCAGCTGTTCACAGACGGCAGCCTGACTTTCACATCCAGTGCCTTTTCAAATGAGTAGCTCTTGTAAAAAAAAAAAAAAAAGTGTGAACAATACTGGCTTTAAAGAGTGTATCTTCTCTGAGACACCACTTTTCACCAGCCACCAGAAGCTGACCATGTTTACCTAAGCAGGAATCCTCACCTCCAGACTCTTAATATCATGCCACCCTAATGATGTTGTAGGTTTAAAAGCTCATGGATAAGATTATAATGAGGATTTACATAGATATACAGTGGGGTCCAAAAGTGTGAGAAATTTCTATTTGTAATTGGGAATTAAGAGGAAACTTTGAAAGAAAGAAAAGGAAATGTTCAAACTATTCAAGAATCAATATTAATAAATATGAATAAATATATTTAAGAATAAATATATTTAAGAATATGTTGAAAATGTAAGTACATTTCTGATATTGAGACATTTGTAACTTATTTGTACACAAAAACAGGTATTTTTTGAGATTGATTCCTTCCACTGACAAAGATGTTCATGAATCATCCGGTTTTACACGCACTTCTGGCGTCTGTGGCAGCTCGGGTGCAAAAAATGGAATTTTAAATAAAATGTAAAATTAAAGCAAAAGAAAGTCAAACCAAATACAAATAACTTTTCAAATGCATATAAATATTCTATAACATTTTACTATTCATTGAAGATATTGCTGATAATTTGTCATTTGAAATGAAAGGTTTTGTATTACATTTGTACAATTGTTTTCTTTAGTGGTCCTTGACTTTAGTGGTCTCTGACTCAGTGGTCTCTGGTCTCTGACCCTACTATATGTTGTATTATGAGACACATTACCTAGATGACAGAAAGCCTCAAGAATCATTGCTATACAGGTTGTTTTTTTTTTGTTTGTTTTTTTTTTTTTTAAATTAAATTAGCAATATATACGCCACTTTAACACAAAAGAGTTGAGTTTCCTTTTTTCACAGTGGGGTGAACATTTCCATCTTGCTTTTTATTCATTGTGGAAAATATAATAACACTGCAAATCTCATACAGAATTCAACCTGCACAAGATAAAAAAAACTTCCACATGCATGAGAATAAAAATCGCCCACTTCCACCTGCATGAGAGTAAAAAACACCCACTTACAGCTGCAGAAGAGTAAAATACACCCACTTCCTCATGCAGAAGAGTAAAAAACACTCATGTCCACATGCATGAGAGCAAAAAACACCCACTTCCTCTTGCATGAGAGAAAAAAACACCCACTTCCACCTGCATGAGACTAAACAACCACCCACTTCCACCTACATGAAAGTAAAAACCACCCACTTCCACCTGCATGAAAGTAAAAACCACCCACTTCCACCTGCATGAAAGTAAAAACCACCCACTTCCACCTGCATGAAAGTAAAAACCACCCACTTCCACCTGCATAAGAGTAAAGTACACCCACTCCTATATGCTGGTGAGTGAAAAATACCCACTCCCATATGAATGAATATAAAAACCACACACTCCCATTTATATATTTATTTATATTTATATATAAATATATATATATATATATATATATTTATATGAGAGCAAAACCCACTCACTTCAACCTGCATAAATACCACCTCCTCCACATGCCTGGTCACTCCTGCATGCATGAGTATATCATGTATATAATCATCACCTCCTCCCAACTGCATGAAGGTACAAACCGCCTGCTCCTGTGACCTTTTTACTGGCACTAAATTTGAAGATTAAATACAATTAAATTTAATTCTATGTTTCATCCAAAGCCACGCCCCTCTAAATCACATTACATCCTTTGTTGTTTTAACTGACAAGCTATACGACTGACAGGCAAGAATCTACTGGTCATGTTTGTTTGAGAAGAAGCATCACCAAAAATTACAGCTTAAGTAAGATGCATGGCTAAAGTAAACTAAAACTGAAAATTGATTAACAGATTAAAGTACAGATTGAAGTTCTTTTTGGGTTTTGTGCAGCACGACTACACAAGCAGCCTCGAAAACATTTTGTGAAGCAACTGAGGAACGCAACACCAAGGCATCGACTGACATTCACCACAAGGGGGCAGAATATACTTACCTAGTTAGCTACCCTTTCTATAACTTAAACATTGTACTGTAATGGGTTTGAAATGAAATTCCATTGCTTGACATAATGGCTGCAGGATCACTCTAAATCCATAAAATGATTTCTAATGTGTGTGTGTGTGTGTGTGTTTATTTGGGTGTCATATTATTCCCTAATCTCAAAGCAAATCAAACAGAAGTGCTTGTTTCAGCAGTGCACCGCTGGAGCTTTCACTGTATTCTCTCCCGTCTGCAGCCAGCCGTGTGCTTTGCGGCTATGTTATTTCCAAACTGCCGTGTTAGCCGTGTCTGAGTTCAGCAAGAGAGAGAAGTGAACCAAGACAGCAGAGCTTCTTGATAATAATCTGTCAATGTGTAGACATTTGATGTCAGCTTTTGTATGGATCCTGTGAACACACAGCAGTGAGATTAGACTAGATCATGTTTGTTTTATAGTGGCACTCAGCAGGCATTGTGTGTGTGAGTGTATGAGTGTGTGTATTGCAGGGTTGAGTGGCTGCTGACTGTGTTCCAGAAGCTTCATTAACAGCCTAATTAAAAAGACAGACACGCACACAGAGTAAAAGAGCAGACAAGTGTCTTAAAGGAATACTCCAGTGTTTCTTATCCTGATCTCTGTTTATTACATCTGTAGCATACCTGTGATCACCACAGATAGGATATCTGTCCCCGTATTGAGAAAATAATGGAAAACATATTAACTCAAAACAGTTCTAATAGAAATCTCAGGAAACTACACTTTACACTTAAAACAAAAAGCAGGATGTTCTGAGATGACCTCCTGTCTATGATTGGTCCAAATATGACATTGTTTCTTATACCACAGCAACCAGTTTTTCAATTTCTGCTTCCTTCATTAGCTCACTGTTGTTACAGTGTGAACCATGAATCATTATGCAATAAGCCTTTCCATAAAATCTAGACCTTTTGCCTTTCCCAGGCTCCTTATTGACCAAAAACTCTCCTTATTGACTTTTCCAAAACGAATTCTTTCATTTCACATGTACACTACATTCAAACGGAAGCAGCTTTAGAAGGTCATGGGTTCAAATTCTGGCATTGCCAAGATCCACTGTTGGGACATTGAGCAAGACGCTTAACCCATAACGGCTCGTCTGTTTCTTTCCTCTCTGGAGATAAGCATCAGCCAAATGAGCAGAATATGCAGTCATCTCATGGTTAGATGTCAGCCGGATTCTAATAATATTGTATGGTGTTGAGGTATCATATCATATCATTGTGTAGATGAAAGGTCAAGAGGGCAAACACAATGTACTACACTCTTAGTCTGGTATTAAGCTAGCCAGCTTGCCATAAATGATTACATCACATTAGTTAGTCTTTTTGATTAGGTTTCCAGATAATGAAAGCATGGGACTGTGCAGCACACTGGAGCTTTTTGCCGAATGGATTAACTAACATACTTTTATTCATATTCACATTCATATTTTAGTCCATCCTTTGTTGTTATTGTTTAAAATAGACAGTACAGCTATATTCAGGAGGAGAGAAATATTAGAGAAATTATTCCTAAAACTTTTCTTATGTAGAATCATCAAACTTTATTACACTGAAGCGAAACAGTGAGAAAGTAATTACGATTATTTACATTTTCCTGAAGGTTTTTGTGTTATTCATGCACTATCAGGCAGTAACTGAGGCACTTCCATTGTTTACTCGGCGCTTTGTTGCTAGCAAAATGAAAAAATTCCTAATGGTTTTATCTCTGAAAGGAAGAATTATACACATTTGGTGTGACTGAAGAATTCCTGTTCAAAAAAGATAAATGTAAGTTTTAAAATATGTATTTACCTGTACCTGCATTTCTTTTAGAACTTCAAAAACTACCTTTTGATTTTTTGCATTATAAGTGAGTCTCAAGTAAAAAAATCCTGTCTGTCACATATACACTATAGATGCAGAAGATTGAGATTGGGTTGAGACAAACACAGGAATAATCTTGCTGTCTGTCACTAATTCCATTTCTGCTCTGCTGTTTATGAGAGAGGGGAGAAGACAGTCAAATTCTGATCACAATAATCATAGAGAAGTGGTGTAACTGTGAGGGAAAGAGAGAGTGAAAGTGCGAGAGTGGGAATTGACTGAGATAGAATTGAGTGATACTTCAGCCGTGTATAAAGCCATCTTGCTACAAGTGTGAGCTTGCATGATGATAGATGCTCCATTGTTGTCATAAATTGCCTGACCAGGCAGCCACCTGCCTGGTGAGCGAGAGAGAGAGAGAGAGAGAGAGACTGCAGTGGAGGACATGATGTAAAAGGGATTAGTTTGTAGTGGAAGACAGAATTAGGAGCCGTAACAATGTTTGCTCTTTAGGAAAAAAAAAAAAGCTGATTATCTCTGTGCGTACGGGGCAGAGTGTCGGAGAGCATACCAATATTTCTAATCCCTTAACCTGTCCTACAAAGGTAGCATGTTAAGAAGCAAGTCCTTTGCTACGAAGCGTGTCTTATTTTTAAAGAATGCAATAATGGAAGAACAGAACATTGTTAAGGTATATAACCGAAGAAGACTGGCCTTGAAGACTAAATATGGGAATAATTATTAAATAATATTTGCAGTAAAATGCAGCATAATCCATGAGCCAAAATTGCTCAGGTCTTTTGACTCATCATAGAAGACTGCCCTTGCCAGGGATAATCCAGGTCAGTGAATACACACATATTATTTTAAAATAGATATACATGGAAATGAACCTTATCTATATACGCATTTGGCCGTCCTGAATAACATAAGACGAGTCTATCTATATTCATGTCTCACAGAGTGCATGATGTGAATGTCTTTGCCAATGTCCTGTAGTAATTAAAAGCTCACAACATGAACCCAAAACTGAGTGTCAGCTGTGCCTCAATGTTGGTCCATGCCACAAGAATTGGATATTATTCAGTGTTACACAGAATAACACCAGAATATTGCAAATTAGATTTGGCACAAGCCAATTTCCTCGCTATTTCATCGAGTTGCTATTTTTATGGTCAGAAATGAACATGCCTACATTGACTTTGAGGGAGCAGCGCAACAGGAGGTGAGATGTGAAATCACAACGGTATTTTTAAACCCTCTGTAGTCCAAAATTGCATTTACATTATTTTCAATCAGGAAGCCTTAACCACTTGTGCACTCTGCACAGAATAAAATCTTCTAAATAAAAAGTCCAGTCTCAGTTCTTTCTACTCATGACTAACATGCGTGTGATTATTAGAGGGAGTAATAATCCCACTAATAATCACACATACACCCCTTTACAAAAATGACAATAAACTCATTGAATCTATCCTGGTTCACCCAGCTGAGGATGGTCCCCTTTTGAGTCTGGTTCCTCCAAGGTATTTACCTTATTTTGTTTCAGAGAGTTTATCCTTATCTCTGGATCTAAGTATGAATCTACATTTGAATTAAATCTGTAAAACAACTTTGTTGATGTAAAATACTAATGTGCCAACCACTGATACCGCTTGGCAATCATGGCAGTGACTTCAAACTGCTGTTGCTGTGGTTGGTTTTTGCATTCATTGAACATCTCATAGCTTTGGCAGGAAGGAATTTATGTAAAATTTATAATAAATTCAAAAATTGCGCTGATGCACAAACTTATAAGTTGCTTGAAAGCTCCTGGTTGCATAATTGTGCTTGACTATATACTGTTATAGAAAGGAAATGATTTATAATCACACACTCCGGTGTCACGAGATGAGGATGAGTTCACTTTTGTGTCTGGTTCCTATCAAGGTTTCCACCTCATATCGTCTCAGGGAGATCTTCCTCGCCACCATTGCCTCTGGTTTGCTGATAAGTGATAAATATAAATTAGAATGTATAACTTTGTAAAGCTAGTTGCTTTTCAGTTGCAAATTGTGTAAAGCTGCTTTCCACTGTTGAAAGTGATATTCATTGTCTATACCCGCTTATTCCTAGGGTCACAGGGGTCTGCTGGAGCCTATCCCAGCGCACATAGGGTGAAAGGCAGGGGTACACCCTGGACAGGTTGCCAGTCCATCGCAGTGCCACACATAGACAAACAACCACACACACCTATGGGCAATTTAGAATTACCAATCAACCTAATGTACATGTTTTTGGACTGTGGGAGGAAACCAGAGTACCCAGAGTAAACCCACACAGGCACAGGGAGAACATGCAAACTCCACACAGAAAGGCCCCAGCCTGTTCGACCCTGGGATTCGAACCCAGGACCTTCTTGTTGTGAGGCAACAGTGCATTGAATTGAATTGAATTTATATACATTATTTACATGGCAATCAATAGCACCAAGGCTTGCTGGCAACTTCATGGCACAGAGTCTTGCATTGATCTAAATGCACCAGGGTTGTTGGGGCCAGATGGGCTGATTTAAATATTTCAAAAACTGCTAATTTCCTGAGAGTTCAACACACAACAGTCTCTGGAGTTTACAGAGAATAGTGTGAAAAACAGCAATAAAAACATACAGCAATGAGATCTGTAGAACACCCTGTTACAAAGAGGGCAAGGGAGAAGGATGAGAGGGCGAGACTGGTTTGAACTGAGAAAAAGGCTATGGTAACTCAAGTAAAAGCATTTAAAAATCACATTGAACCCTGCTTTGGGCCACTGATCAGAAGGACATGAGTTTGAATCCTAGGACTAACAAGCTGCTGGACCCTGGAGCAAGGCCCTTAACCCTCAACTGCTCAGTTGTATAAACTAGATAAATGTAAGTCGCTCTGGATAAGAGCATCTATAATGCTGTATATGAAAATAAAAGTGGGCTACAACAGCATAAACCCACATCAGGTTCCACTCCTGTCAGCCAAATACAGGAGAGAGACAGACAAAAGAGTGTTCAGAAAACTTCTGCTCTGTATCTGCCAGCTGGTCAGATGGCAAAAGGTTATATCATGTACAGAGCAAAGCTTTGTGGTGTGATGAAGACAGGTTCAAGGTTAGATGTTGATTCGTTTCAGATGGTAAGGAAATGCCTGTGCCAGAAGGGTGAATTGTAGTGATCAACAACTGTGAGGGTACACTTGTGACATTCTGGCTGCAAAACATCTTGCTTTAAAGCAACTCTGGGATCAAATCAGAAGCTAGCAGTGCAAACCCTAAACTGCTAAAGATTGTGTTTTTTCATATCTTTCATGTTTTAATTATTTAAAGCTAATGCGTCATATCAGAAGATCATTTATGGACAGTTGAAGTGTGTGTGTGTGTGTGTGTGTGTGCTGTCGTCCAAACAGCTGTTGTCCACCGATGCAGTGCTGCAGTTGCCATTCTGAAATCCAGACCAGACGCATACTGTACAATAGACATTAGTGTATCTGTCTCATCGCATCTCAGGGAATTTAGAGCCAGCATTTAGCATCTGTGTGTGTTTGTGCAAGAGGCAGCATGTGTGTTTAATAAAGGTGTGAATTTTAACTGATTTCCCTTGTGCCTTTTTGCCTTCTGAGATTTGCTGGCTGACTGGCAGCTGGGAGAAAGAAAGATACAGAGTGAGTGAGTGAGTCAGTGAGTCAGTGTGTGTGCATACATGGGAGCCTACGTTCAATGACAAGTAAATTAATACTGAAATCAAGACAAATAAATTGAGGGCTCAATATTGTGACTGAGGGTTTCTGTTTGTTTTCAAAGGGCAGAAAGCCATATTGTAAAGCAGCAGGTTTTTTGGCTGGTGTGTGACAGTGTCTGCACTCCCGCTGTGTCAATCACCAAGCACATGACAGCTGATTGGCCAAGAGCAGTGACGGACAGGGACAAGGAGCGGGATGTGCTGCCAGACACCCGCTCACACAGCACCTGGTCTTATACTCTTATGTACAGCAGCCAAACATTTGCGTATGTGTGTTTTATGTGTCAGCCTTAGTAACAGATGCTACTGTGCTTCACAGTGCTGCCTCTTCTCACACTGCAGACTGAAAATGAACTGATGATTGCTTTCAACACTAGCTGGAGTGAGAGTGCTACACTTGTTAACTACAGATGCTAAATATTCTGTCTCTGTTCTTAGATGAAATTCAGAAACGACAAGCACATTTCTTTTCCTCCCCACACACCAGTCACAGTTCTTATGCCTTAAAGCTATGCTCGGGTGTTTTTCTAGCTGTATTGCCTCTGTAGTCTGTGTGTGATTATCATGAACAAGAATTTTGACATGCTTCCCTTTACTGAGAAAAGAAACAAAAACCTTCTGTCACTTATAACGGAGGTCTAAGGGCAGTGGATGAATTCAGTTGGTAAACACTTGAGAAAAACACTGAGTTTTAAAGAACGCTTTAATACCTTGTTCAGTTAAATGAAGTTTAACCTTTCAGAAGGAAGAATGTCTATTTCACCATGTAAACAGATGCATGGAAAAATGGGAAAGAAAACCAAATTTTTGTTTCTTACAACAGCATTCAAATAATAAAAGACATATAACATTAGCTCAGTTAGATGAAGTCTGATAGAAATGTAAAACATCAAGCTTTTAGTTTATGGAAGGAGATCAACAACTGCCCATAGACCTCCATTATAACTGTTTTCATAATTTTTTCCCATTAGTGTTTCACTCTTTTCCACAGGAAGCATGCTGAATTTATTGGACATGTCAAAATGATTGTAGCTCAAATTATTCACATGTTACAGATGCAATAAATAGAATCCAGCTTGCTGAGTAGGGCTATAATGGACATGAGTCCAGTATTGAGACGTTTACTGACATGTATTGTCTTATCATTTGCACTTGGACTTCACCTGGGCATTAGTTTTTGTTTGTAAAAAAAATCAAGTTTATATTGCTTTTAGCATGCAAAAAAGTTTAAAAAGAAGTAAGTTTTTTCTCCTAGAAAATATAGCATAATCATTAATGCAATACACAAATGAAGCCAACTAGGTAAGGTAAAGGCTTGGCCTTGAAAAAGATTGAATGTTTTCAGTCTTGCATAATGTTTTAATTTGGACTTGAGCTTGGTCTTGTTTTGACCTTGGTCTTCAGTTAATCTTGGCTAGTCATTGTCTTTTATGGTTTTGTCTTGAATTTGAAAATGCCAGTCTTGAATACAGCCCTATCTATACTCCAGATCTCTATTTAAGGTTCCATTACCCATGAAATCAAACCAGTCACCACACATATGTTTTAATTTAACCCACCTACCACTATAGAGAGATGCTAACGATCTTGCACAATTCTAGTTCCACCTTGAAGAAACTGTGGACCAGCTGGGCCAAAACTGAAACATCATTGCATGCCAATTTCTACTATTTGCACTTAGGGTGAATGTTAAATGGCATTTCATTGCTATGTACCTGTACTTTGCAATGACAATAAAGTTGCATCTATATTTGTCTATCTATATAAATAGTTGCTTACATGTGGGTCATTGCCATAACCTCCCCTTTATGCCTAAACCACATCTAGCATTAATTATCTGATATCTACATTTGAACTAAGATGATTTATTTAACTGGTAAACACAACGAAGTGTAGGGAATGTTAACACAGTAACACCTCAATTTATTGGCTGAAGTCACATTTATCCACATTTAGCACTGTGCAAACTTAAATAATGTTGATTTATGTGCATATTTTTCTAATCCTGGAGAGACTCAACATAAACCAATTTAGGTGTTCATTATCTATTTCCCTTTTAAATGAACATCAGTTATTACTGTAGATTTCAACATCAATTCATGCATGAATAGACATAAAGAAAAAAGCAATTAACTAAAATAAAGAGTGAGTGGAAATACAGATTACAATAAAACAAAGAGCCCCCCACCACCACATCTGCTTCAGTATAGCAGCTTGCCGAGTATGCTGACCTCCTTGTGACCTTTCTCCTAGGCGCCAGACAGAATGTACAGCATTCGGTTACTGCTGCTGTCCGAGAGAGAGAGCACACTATGAAAAATGATACTGATCTGTGCGTAACCCTGTTTGTGTGTAATCTCGATGTGATGAGCTGGTGAGGAACATGCATAGCTGAAAGAACACTTTTCTCACTTATGTGTGATGTTTCAGCCTATCCTGATTATGGTGAAAAAGCAGTTTATATAAATAGAGTCAGGAAAAATCTCAATCAGTTTCAGTCACTCATTTTATCTGAACTCTATGACTTCAGGGCACGCACACACACACACATACACACACACAGACACAGGCACTCACCTAGCGCTTGAAAGTTTCCTTGGCAACACCAATTTCTAATTTTCCATGAACAAGAAAAGCCAGTGCACACACGCCATTTAAACCCAGCAAACACACACTTCTCCAGTGACGAGCTTATACTGAAATCAATTGCTTTAAAAGATATATTAAAAGGAACAAATAGTCCTTTCTGCCTCTCTAATTTTGAACCCAGAGTGAAGGTCAGCGCTGCACTTGACCCGAGCGTCACCGATGTTGCCGCACAGGAACACTCATTGTGCGTGTACTGCATACAAACAACATGAAGCATTAAATCACTGCATTATAGTGAGACATTTTGATGGAAGTTTATGAGGAATGATCAGTCGGCAGGTGCACACTGTATGCCAGACAAGTCACACTCTTTCCAGGTAGGTGGGTGAAGAAGGTGTGTGTTTGTGAGAAGGGATGATGCTTTATCAGTGTGTGGTTTATGGGCTCCTTGGCTTTACCTGGCACTCGAAATAGAGGTATAAGGTGTGTATGTGTGTGTTCGTGTTCATATGTATGCTTAAGGCACAGGATGGAGAAACACACGTACACACAGAGTAATCCTCTTACTCTCAGTGTGAGCTGTGATGCTCTGTTGGTTCATGGCTGATGCTGCCAACCTCATCTACCCCCTGCTTTCACAAAACCACACGCCACATGTGCAGTAACAATATTTCAAGAGATAACCGACAGTAATATGTTTATTAAGACAGAATATCTGCTGCATGGAGAAATCAGCAGTATTAAATCCTTCTGAATTTGCTTTTGAGTAAATTCAACTTCTCCTGTGGCTCTACGGTAAGACACTACAGGAAGGATTGTGGTAATGTCAACCATTTTTCAGGTTTTTTGATAAATGTTTATAACATAAATGCTCTTAAACTGTAACAAACCAAAATGTTAAATCTCAGCAGTATTATCTGTATTTCACTCTCCACTCATGACCACCACATTATTGAAAAGTTTAATAGCAACTTCACTCTGCCCACTCTGCTCAGTCATCTCAAATCAGATGTTTTGTTATTTGTTCAGATCCAAAAATTTCTGCATTGCTACATTTTTCCATGTACTATACATGCTTAGAAACTACAAAGGAATTCCTAAAAATGTTGAAAATTGTTGGATTTACATTGGATAGATTATAGATTATACATCGATCAGCCATAACATTATGAACAGTGAGAGGTGAAGTGAATAACACTGATTATCTCCTCATCATGGCACCTGTTAGTGGGTGGGATATATTAGGCTGCAAGTGAACAATTTTTCCTCAAAGTTGATGTGTTAGAAGCAGGAAAAATGGGCAAGTGTAGGGATTTGAGTGAGTTTGATGAAGGGCCAAATTGTGATGGCTAGATGACCGGCTCAGAGCATCTCCAAAACTGCAGCTCTTGTGGGGTGTTCCCAGTCTGCAGTGGTCAGTATCTATCAAAAGTGGTCCAAGGAAGGAACAGTGGTGAACCGGCGACAGGGTCATTTGTGGCCAAGGCACATGAGTGAAGGCTGGCCCGTGTGATCCCATCCAACAAACAAGCTACTGTTGCTCAAATTGTTGAAGAAGTTCATGCTGGTTCTGATAGAAAGGTGTCAGAATACACAGTGCATCGCAGTTTGTTGCGTACGGGGCTGCATAGCCGGAGACCAGTCAGGGTGCCCATGCTGACCCCTGTGCACCACTGAAAGTCGCAACAATGGGCACGTGAGCATCAGAACTGAACCACAGAGCAATGGAAGAAGGTGGCCTGGTCTGATGAATCACATTTTCTTTAAAATCACGTGGATGGCTGGTTGCGTGTGCATCGCTTATCTGGGGAACACATGGCACCAGGATGTACTATGGGAAGAAGGCAAGCCGGTGGAGGCAATGTCATGCTTTGGGCAATGTTCTGCTGGGAAACCTTGGATCCTGCCATCCATGTGGGTGCTACTTGCACCACCTACCTAAGCATGTTGCAGTCCCTGATGGCTCTGGCCTATTTCAGCAGGATAATGCACCATGCCAAAAAGCAAAAATGGTTCAGGAATGGTTTGATGAGCACAACAACAAGTTTGGGGTGATGACAGGGCCTCCAAATTCTCCAGATCTCAATCCAATCGAGCATCTGTGGGATTTGCTGGACAAACAAGTTCGATCCATGGAAGCCCCACCATGTAACTTACAGGATCTGCTCCTAACATCTTGGATACCACAGCACACTTCCATGGATCTAATGCAGTCCATGCCTCGATGGGTCGTGGCTGTTTTGGCAGCTAAAGGGGGACCAACACAATATTAGGCAGGTGGTCATAATGTTATGCCTAATTGGTGTATATGGATTTAATTAGAAAAAAAATAATAATATTTGTAAGAATATCTGTAGTGTCATGTTTAACTTCAGCATATTTTAAGCTTTTAGCTGGGATGTTACACACATGGCAATCCAAACACTTATAACTTACAAAGGCTTTAACACGCTTTCTCTGCTTCAGTGAATTGACAGTGAGTTTGTATGTGTTAGTGTATGAGGAAGACAGGAAAACAGGAAGATGAGTCACTGTGTTTGTCCAGTTTTCCAATTAACTTTACTTGACACACCTTTACATCACTAGTGCACAGTGACAGCAAAAAATATCTTAATGACACTCATTGTGTCTCAGTCCTGTGTCAAAATCTTACCTTATAAGACTCTATAAATATCACTGGCGCATTTTCACACCATCTGCGTCATACTTTGTAAAGGTTTTGATCAAATTTAGTCAATTTACCCAGAAATCAGCAATAAACTGCTGTCCAAATGTGCACTCTTGCATCATTACACTCTCAGAACAATGGCCAACGTCATTAATAATGAAAAATAAGCCAACGGACCTAATCAGAAATGATTTCCCTTCCAAGGTTAGTGTGAACAGAGATCCGTCGAATGAAGAGACAGCGATGAAGCTGAAATGTGGCATGTGACTTTTACCTCAAGTGATGAGATATGTGGATGATTTCCCATCGGCAGAAATGTTTTTCTCTGAAAGGTTTTGGTTATAAATGGAGAGGTAGGTGGTGCCGTCTATCAGTGGAACGGGAAAGCAATCTTTAAATGAAATTTTCTCTTTTCTCTTTTGGGAGTAACTGAGCGAGATGAAATTTTACTTAATGCTAACTTTAGTCAAGGCTCAAACTTTGATTCTAATCAAGAAACGTGCAAAAGAGAAACATGTAAAATTTACACTGTTACAAATAAGAGCAAGTGAAAATGTCGAAGATTTAGTCAAGATTATATTGTATATTCCCTATTTTGAGACTTCAATATACCAAATATAAAGAATTTAAACAAATTTTTTTAAATAACTAATTTCAGATCTTTGTTTTATGGACAGATCATTTTTCTCACTTTAAACTTTTATTTTCTAATTGTTTTTATATCCTAAGCAAATTTATATCTTTCTTAAATTTATATCATTTTTAATTAAAAGAAAATCTAAACTTCTCTAAAAAGAAAACTTATCTGGCAATCACCTTTGTTTTACTATCATTTTATAATTAGAAATACCAGATATATTTGACTATAGTGAAGATATTTTCACGAGCTGTCAAAATGTGAAAGGTTTTTTTTATCAGTTTTTAGCCATTATCTTTTATCTGTGGTGTATCAGCCAATCGGCTGACTGCGTTTTGAATTGTGAAAAAAAAAAAATAGGTGTATTGTATGAGCTCTGGTGAGGGTGAAGCACTTGTTGATTATGTGATGATGTACTCTGCAAGGCTTTAATGTATGATTCAATGGGTTAAGCGTCAAATAATTGTAAAGTGCGGTTAATGGTCAAACGTCTGACCCGCAGTGTACAGTGTGTGTGTGTGCACATTACTGCAATGCCGTTCATTAGCTTAAACAAGATATTGTGTGGAGGAGCCGGAAACCACGGCAACAGCTCAGTTCCGCTTTGACATCACAACGCAGGCGGGAGGCAGTTACTGTGGAAACAGCTGCCCGGTTGCGGATAACCAGCCTTTGTGGTTCGCGTACATGAGCACAGAATGAAACTGCATCACTTTTTCTTGACTTTTTCCTCTCCCTTGAGAGTTTATTGTGGGCAGAAATATACAATTAGTGTGAGCTCATCTTAAATATGTCTTAAGCAAAATCATAAAGAGGTTTAGGACAGGATGAATAAAAAGTCATGGTGGCTATGTAACTTTTAATGCTTGTGTGGCCTTATAACTTGAAAGGCTTGAACTGCATTGTCCATTTTAGAGTCTGTAACGAGTCAGTGAGTTAATCTCAAGGCATGATTAGGCTCCAGGGCTGCTCCAGGCATCAGTAGTTCTGTGATTACACGTCTATCTCACTTTGTCAGCCAGTTCTCCTCAGGTCCTTCATCATGTGGCTTCAAGTGCAGAAATAAAATGACCTTTTTGGCATTCTGACCCAGTGTCGTTTTCTGGAGTGCATAATTCCCTAAGAGTGAAGCGCTATCACCTGTGACAGCCAATTCCCATTAGAGTTACTGAGGTGAATAACAGAGTTACTGAGGATTGTAGTGATTCAAAGTGTGTGAGTTAACTCTGTGTATGACATTGTGACATCTGTGAGACTATACCACTGAATTAAAAACACAAGTAGTTTCAAACAAAGATGTGAATAAAAACCTGCTCACACATATAATCCCATAAAATCTCTATTCTTTTTCCCTTTCAGTGACAAAATAATAAACGACAACTTCATGGTCAATAAGTAGTCCTCTGTGGCAATCTTTAGCGCATTTTTTTTACAGCGTAAAAGCATAGAATAGTAATTTCATAATAGACCACAGCTGTGAGAAATCCAGTTTAGAAGGACAGGGCACAGCTGTGTTTATTTGTTTGTGGGTTTGCTGCATTTTGTTCTACATGACGTTGCAGCTCTTGGCTCTGTCCTTCCTGAGTGTAGGGGAGGGTTCGAGGGGTGTGGTGCGGGAGTTGATTGGCAGCAGAGGCTGATGGGATATACGCTTGAGGGTGCGGCGAGAGGAGCTGCGTTTGAGGCCGGGACGCCTGACGGAGGCGAGAGTGGTGATGTGAAAGACATCTCGCACGCTGTTTACGCACATGCGTGATGAACACTCGACGTATGCCACAGCACCGAGTTCCCGTGCCCTCAGACTGCCCTAAAAGAGAGAGAAATGTCATTAATGGTGGTATTGTTTTGTATGTCCATCTGTCTCCCATGTTACATTTCTATTTGCATTTCAGTCTGTGTGAAATCTCTATCTGCTTCTGAAAGGCAACACCGGAATTTATTTTTTTTACCTTAACGTAGCCAATAAATCTGGAGGCTTATGTAGCTTTCCAAAGGAGCTACAAATTCTAATGTGTCTATGTCACCTTCCATAAAAATATAACCAAATCCAAATAGCCCAGTTATCTTGATGTAAATAATTTTGTGAAAAATTCTATATTTATAAAGATACAATATCACAAGTGCAATATCATCCACACCCGCATAACCGACTTCCCTGTCCACATTAAGCCACAATAGTTTAATGCTTGTAAAATACATACAATCTTTTCTGAACTGGATAGAAATGATCTCAATGTTTTTACCAGCATGATATAAAGATATAAACACACAAACAACGATTAACAACCTGGCAGCAGCTTCAATTTTTCAACATTTAAATGCAGTTCTGAGTGCATTAAATATAGGATTTAACTGTATACGTGCCTATGAAACATTCCCCACAATTATCCATCACTGATTAGATAAAAAACAGCGTGGTGAAGTTTAGCAACTGTGGGTGTTGCCATAGAAACAACTCATTTCCGAGTCCGGGGATAAGAAATACTCTGAGTAGAATCTTTAAGCCTTCATTCTTCATAATTACCGTAATTCTGGTGTGACCTGAACACACTGGGAGACGAGGCCAGGCTGGCAGAAAGATACCAAAGGGGCAAAAAGGTGATTCTGGTTGTCTACAATGGTGGAGTTCTGCTACATGGTAAAGTTTTCCGTTGTTTATAGATTACAGTAATATTGTGTTTAGTATGATATTACTGAAGAACAGGATGAGATCTCTTGCAGATATATTTAGGAAAGTTTCTGAGTAAATACATTAGCTTCGTAGCACCAGTGAAGGAACAGACATGTCGTGGTTTAGATGGTTTTCACACTGGGCACATTTGCTGTTGGTTTGGTTTCTTTGTGTTCATCTCGCATCATCACTGACAAGCATGGAGAACACAACTCAACTCACCAAATTTATTGTGTTTTTTTATTACTATTATTATTTTGTGCTATTACGTGCAGTTTGGCATGTCACCTCTTCTGTGTCCCACAGTGTTCCCCTGCCACTCATGGTACATGTGTATTGTGGAAAATAATGATGTCATCAACAGGTAAAAGATTACATTCTGAACAAATGCACACCTATGTTCACATTCACAGGAATCGCAGCGCAGTTCCAGTGCAAACCCGAACTCACACCACCCCCTAATGATAGTCTCGGGTTCAGTACTGCAGTGAGTTTCCAGATCCACATGAAAGCTTTCACATTATCAATTTTTTATGCAAATCGTGCTCAGATTCAGACTCAACTACCAATGTGAAAGTCCCTTTATATTTCTGTTTCAGACCTCATCTTCCTGGCATAAGCTCTGAATCCACAACCCTGATTAAGATGCAAGTTATACAACAGCACTTGTTGTTATTCCTGTAGTTGAATGGAACACAATAGGTCACGTTTTCCCCCCCCACATTTTCTCCCTAGGAACCTTCTCCCATTTCTCCCTCACCTCCTCGTCCTGTCTAAAAACTCTCTCCATTTTAGTGGGAGCGAGCTGTGAAACTGCACTCTCAAGCTCCTAATATGAATGACAGGTATAACAAAAATGCTGCCTAGATAAAAATAAACGTTGCCTGGCTTTTTTTTTTTTTCTTTCCTTTTTCCACCAGCTACCTACTGCTGTACCTCCCACTTTGCCTCCTTCTCTCCCTTAATCACTTTCCTGTCCTGTAATTATGAGCTTAACTGTCTGATTTCATATTCCTTAGTGTTGCAAAAATCTGTACAGAAATAGAAAATTGATAATAGGGTGGATTATTCTATTTTGTAGATTAAACTGGATGTGAGAGCTAATGCATCTCTCAATATACTAAAATTGGTATTTAGTGCCATTGTGTAGTCCATCTATAGCACCGACCATTAACATGTCAAATGGATCAGCTGTGTTTGTAGTGCAGTGAACTGAAATGTGTTCATTTGGCCAGGGAGGTTTACAGTAAGCTTAATAAATCATATGCTTCTGCAGTCTATACAAACACATTAGCACTATTTTGAAAGATATTGTAAATGCTAATGGATCATTCATTCATTCATTCATTCATTCATTCATTCATTGTCTATACCCGCTTATTCCTAGGACTTCTAGGGTCACGGGGGTCTGCTGGAGCCTATCCCAGCGCACATAGGGCGAAAGGCAGGGGTACACCCTGGACAGGTCGCCAGTCCATCGCAGGCTAATGGATCATCAGGGTGTATTTAGGAGTTAAAGACAATACTAATATCTATTTGGACCATTTCTCCATCAGAATTTCTTGCTCTGTTCCCCCCTCGTTGTGTTTATTCGGCTTATTATAACAGGAAGCTCACACATGACTGAAACACAATCCTGCTATAGCTTTTTGAACCCGTGTGTGTGTGAGAGAGACAGAGAAACATTGAGAGAGAGAGAGAGAGAGAGAGAGAGAGAGAGCATGTGCTTGAATGTAGCTGTCAGAGCAAGTATGACTACTGTTACAGCTTTTGCACTTGGATGAGTGCATAAGAAAACAAATTCCAATCTCTGATGTAGATACAGAGTTGACAGTTCTCCTAATGAAAATTAATCATGTTTTGTTGGTGCAGTGTTTACTTTGGTGTGTCTGTTATAGTAACACTTCCGTGCTCACTACCTCATGCCTCATGAAACACTACTGAAACTGACAAAACTTTTAAGCAATTATTAGCTATAGTATTTATAGCGTAGACATACACCATTCAGCCAGAACCTTAAAACCACTGACAGGTGAAGTGAGGAACATTAAATATCTCATTATAATGGCACCTGTCAAAGG
Source organism: Hemibagrus wyckioides (assembly GCF_019097595.1). Lineage (NCBI taxonomy): Eukaryota > Metazoa > Chordata > Actinopteri > Siluriformes > Bagridae > Hemibagrus > Hemibagrus wyckioides. Next base: position 8,346,883 of record NC_080711.1, read on the forward strand.
GTGGGGTATATTAGATAGCAAGGGAACAGTAAGTTGATGTGTTGGAAGCAGGAAAAATTGTGATGAATAGATGAATGGGTTAGAGCACCTCCAAATCGGCAGTTCTTGTGTGGTATGCAGAGGTTAGTACCTAAGAAAAGCGGTGCATGGAAACGCAAACGGTGAGCCAGCTTCAGGGTCATGGGCACCCAAGGCTCATTGATAAGTGAGGGGAGTGAAAGCTAGTCTGCCTGGTTTGATCTAACAGAAGAGCTACTATAGTAAAAACTACTGAAAAAGTTAATGGTGGCTATAATAGAAAGGTGTCTGTGAATTGCAGGTTACTGCATATGGGGCTGCGTAGACACACACCAGTCAGAGTGTCCATGCTGACCACCGAAAGCACCTACAATAGGCTGGTTGAGCATCAGAATTGGACCATGGTGTAACGGAGGAAGATGGCTGGGTATGATAAATCCTAGTTTCCTTTACATCATGTGAACAGCCGAGTGTGCAGGTGTCACTTACCAGGATGCACTGGTGTGGATCACTTACCAGGATCACTTATCTGCTGGCAGAACATTGCCCAGAGTATCAGACTGCCTCCTCAGGCAAGCCTTCTTCCTATAGCGCATCCTGGTAAGTGACGTGCACCTGGCCATCCACATGATATAAAGGAAACCAGGATTCATCTTTCCAGGCCATCTTCTTCCATTGCACCATGGTGGGATATGGTAACTTAGTGATTAAGTTGTCGTACTACTAATCGGAAGGTTGTGAGTTCAAACCCCAAGTCCACCAAGCTACCACTGCTAGGCCCATGAGCAAGGCCCTCGTTGCTCAGTTGTATAAAAAAAATTGAATTGTAAGTCGCTCTGGATAAGGGCGTCTGCCAAATGCCGTAAATGTAATGTAATGTTAAAACCTTGGGTTCTGGCATCCATGTGGATGTTACTTGGACACGTACCATCTACCTAAATATTGCTGCAAACTAAGTACACCTCTTCTTTAATGCTAGTGGGTTTCTTCAACATGACAACAATCCTTGCTAAACTGCAAAAATTGTTCAGTAATGGTTTGAGCAACATGACAGAGTTCAAGTTGTTGACTTGGCCTCCAAATTCCCTAGATCACAATCCGATTGAGCATTTCTGCAATGTACTAAACAAACAAGCATGATCCACACAGAGGCTCAACCTCACAACTTACAGGTCTAACGTCTTAGTGCCAGATACCACAGCACACCTTCAGAGGTCTTGTGGAGTCCATACCTTGACGGGTCAGACTGGCGATGTATCATTCAATATTAAATTACAACATGTAAATGTTGGCAAATTACTGTGGTGTTAAATGAATAAAAACACTTTGGGACATGCTGTTACAGAATAAAAAACCCATCACCCGATCATTTATGATCCTTCTCGGGCATAAATTCATTTTAATCCCTACAGATGAATTCTCTACTCTGTAATATTTTATCTTCTCTGTAATAACAGTCTACAGAGTGACTTGTATGACAGACTCTGCATATTTGTAAGCGTGTAATAGATTGTAGTAGTAGATTAGTGTAGTAGATTGTAGATATGGTGATGATTGCAGCAGGGAGATATTCATGATGTTTTTGGAAGGAGTTTCCAGTGTCAGTGCATTATAATAGTCAGGTATAAGGAAGTTTCTCACTAACAAGCTATATTTTTGGTCTTATTTCTTCTAGAAGCAAAACCCACGGTCCTAACAGTGAACATATGTAAGCGATATGCTTAAGGAAGTGCTTTGGGGAATACAGGGAATAACCAACAAGTTTAACCTTCTCTTACTTCTGTACACACACAGACACCCAGACACACACACACACACACAGGAGACCAAAGTCTGTGATACCAGGCTGCACTTTTTCATCAAAGTCTGCTGTTGCTTTCCTTCTTCAATTTGCTAAATCCCAGGCATTAATATTAAACAGCCTGGATAGACTCATCCAAATCAAATCTAACACTACCGTCTGTCAGCTCCTCTCACAGCGTCTCATTTAGCTGTGTGTGTGTGTGTGTGTGTGTGTGTGTGTGTGTATGAGAGAGAGAGAGAGAGAGAGAGAGAGAGGGAGGGAGGAAAAAAAGAAAGATGAGATTGAGCCATCTCTCTGGTGAGACCCGCTGCAGTATCTGTGTAAACAGTAATATTAAAAGCGATAGTTTTTCTTGCTCCTTCTTATTGCACAGCCTCCACACTGCTTTTTCCTCATTTCCCTCAAGTGCACGTAACTTCTCACCTGTTCGTGTGTGACAGGTATGAGCCGCTGTTTGGACAGTTCTCGTAAGGTGCTGACGTCCGTCCTCATGTCGAGCTTACAGCCCACTAGCACTAGCTTAGCATTGGGACAGTACTCCTGAGCTTCAGCCTGCCACTGAGAGAGACAGAGAGGGGGGGAAACAACAGTTACACACTTACATTCCAATAATCTACAATTAATATGCATGAGTTTTATTATTCATAAGTGATGTACTGCGTATGGTTAATATAAGATGGAATACGTATACAGGTTTATTAATATGTAAATTGTGATAGCTTTAAAATAAATATTTGACTGAAGATGGAACATCATATTAAACAAACACTCCAGTGTATTTCAATCTCATCTGTAATATATTTTGTCTGTAGCAGGTACGATGAAACAGACAAGATGTGGCGCATTTTCCAGTCCTGAGAATACAACAGGAAGCTAAAAACTCATGTATAATGGAAAGTAATCATCATTTTATTTGATTGTAGATTGTAGATATCATCCTAACACCTTCATTATTTAGAACCACACTAAAGCGCTTTATTATAAGTAATTATAAGCCAGAATTACATAAAATATATTATAATTTTAATTATAATATATAATAACTTTTTTTATTTAAGAAATAAATGTTGTAAATAAACTGTTAAACTGAAATAACTGTTTTGTCTTAGAATATGAGTAAAATAATACAATAAATGTATAAACATAAATAATTTATACAGATATAATACTAATTATTATTATTATTGTTGTTGTTGTTAATATTATTATTATTATTATTATTGTGGGAAAACAGAAATAATTACTAATTAATAGAAATTATTTTTATTAATAATTTTAATTTAATTTAAAAATATTAACATTAACTAACCTACACTATTATTACTACTAAATAACATATTTCTAAAGATTATGTTTGTTTTTTTTATTCATTACCTAAGGGTACACAAACTTTTGCACCTTGTTCTATATTTTGTTAAGTCATATATTCAGTATATAGTGCAAGGACTCAGTGGAACTCTATGTCCAGTATTCTGCTGTCCTCTCTCTCTTTTTTTTAGTAGTTTTTCATCCAGTTTGTTGTTTCCTCCAGACATCTAAACAACACCGCTGTCCTGGGCTCTATAGCCAGCCAGCTCAGCTATGCCAGTTATGCCACTGTTCCCCTCCGGCTGAATGTGTTCAGCCATCCATCAACTCATCTCAGTGATCTTTTAGCCCTCGGCACCATCACTCACTGTGCAGTCAGAATACAGCATCGCTCCACATTCCACGCCTTTCAGCCCCACGCACATGGGGAGGGGTCAGAGGTGACAAGCCGGAGTTCTTGGACTTGCACCTCAAAAAACCAAACGGGCGTTTGGAATCATCGCAAACTCTGGAAACTATTTCCTGATCATCGCGCTACTCTGGCTTTGAGACTGAGCTCAGAGACAGGAATGTACTGTCTCTGTCATGTCATGATGTAAACATATGTGGGCTGAGGCACAATACAGGGCGAAGCTCCACTTAGATTGCACAATAGAACGGCCTTAAGTGCTAGGCATGCCAAAACAACTATTAGGCTACCAAAGCGTGGGAATGTCCCTTCAACGGCTGCTTTTAAAGCATGAACACGGCAGACCACACAGCTTAAACTCCTCACCATCTTAAACCCTGCAGGGCCATTCTCACACCCTGTGCACACCACATAATTGTTGACCTTTAGAGAAGAAAAATAGCAATTTCAGTTAATCCTTTATACAAATAGAGAAATGTACACAAACTGAAGACACTTCAGCAGCGGAAGATTAAGGGCTGGAATAAAATTTTATCCGGAAATATTGTTTGAGAAGAGTGAGAGAAGAGCATTTGCGCTTATGCCGAGTTCATTTTAATAGCCTTTTGAACCAGATAACACTTAACTCCATATTTATATAGATGTTTAGGTAGGATACTCATGAAACTAGGATGACGTTGTAAATGTTAAAAGGTTATTAAATATTAAATTTAGCATGAACGTTATGCCTTACATTAAGGTACATTACATTATTACATTAACTTTCTTTACCAATATCAATTATCAACATATTAACATGAACAAACAACAAAATTCAGCATTAATACAGCATATATAACTAAATAACTAACTTTGTCTTTACATAATAAACCTATTAAGCAAAATAGTCAGTAAGAAACTTGTTTTTGGCTGTTAATTGGCAAAATTCAGAACAGAGGCTAAAGCACATATCCAATATTTACACATGGAATGCAGAGTTAAGGAATGTGCTATAATTTAATATGTGCTTGTTTATGTGGACTTATTTTTAGTCCTGGATTCAATGTGGGCGTCTGATAAACATCAGCTGATGCATGTACTATCTTTATTACTTTGTAAAATTACTTACACTTTATTAATGCTGAGGTTTACATCTGTTTATTATTGCAGGAAATGTTGGTTGTGCTCCTGTATGAGTATTGCGTTTACGTAAAGGAGAAAGAGATAGAAAGAGATCGGGGGGTGGGGTGGGGGGGGCTTATGCCTGGAGAAGTTTCAGACCTTCTTTGTAACACTGTCCAGAGTCTCGGGCCTGCTGATGTCGAAACAAACGAGCACCGCATCAGAGTCTGGGTACGCCAGCGGCCGCACGTTATCATAGTAAGAAGAGCCTGTAGACACACACACAAATATTCTTAACAATTATAAAAGTAAACATCAGGAGGTTATACAAGTTCTATGACACTGTGCAGTTTTGTACAAGAGAAAGTTTCTCTTTCAGCTTCCAGAAACAGACACTCAAGTGAAGAGATGCTGCATCTCATACATTCTCACAGTAATGAATTATAAAGTAAACACTTTATTCTTTTGTAATTCCCCATGCATAAGAATAAACAAAGAAACGCTGGAGAAAAGCTGAACGCTTTCTTTTCTGTATGGAGTTAAAGCAAGACGAGCCATGCAGCAAAGTCAAAAAAAAAAAGAAAAAGAAATTTCAATTGTTTTACAATTTGCCTATAAAAATATGATATATACAACTGCAAAATGAATAAACAATAAAATGCAAATGTAGCCTGCAACAAGACAATTCAAAACATAAGGCAAAATCAAAAACAGGAAAAAAAAAAAAGTGAACAGATGGATTATAAAGCAAAATCTTCCCCATGGCATTACTAGTTTTATATGCAGACGCAAGCAAAAACAAGGGCACAAGCTATATCTTACTGAAGATACTGATTAAAACAGAAACACCTACCAGGGGGGCTTATAAGTCACAATAATAAAAAACCAGGAAAAAAAAAAGGAACAAAATGTTTTGTACTTGAACTTCATCCATATTTATAGGTGAACTCAACAGCTGCTGTGGCCATTTCAATAACAGCATAAATAACATCACCAGTTGTTCCCTTCACAAATAATTTTAGCACGGCCCTTTGAGGTAAAGGCTTGACGGTTTTTGAACAACCCTACAAAGCGCTGCTGAGGGAGCTTTCATTTAAAACTGCTTTATCTCATCAGAACAAACCCAAGTGTAAGATTTAAATGTAGTGGGGAGATGATAACCTTACAAGTGTGATGGAATGATCAAAACAGTGCTTCTATGAGCTTACCGAGATCCAGAACTACGAGTAGTTTATAGCATCCGATCCAAATAGGAGGCTTGGAGTCTGGGTTAAGATTCTGGCTGAAAACAAAGTCCCAAACCAGTCTGAGAACGGAAAGATGAGAGTGTGACCCAGACCCATTGGCTCAGGGAAGCAGCAGGCCAGCCATTTTCACAAGTTTTCACTAGACTAGACAGCCAAACTATTATGCAATGAGATGCCGGAGATACTATTCTAAAACGCATGTAAAAGAGATTTCATCATCCATTGTCGAATCCTTTAATGCCTATTCACATCACAAGGATCTTATCAGAAGCAACAATTACATTCAAGACAAGGAGAGATTTTTCTTCATCTTTTAGTCTTTTATTGTTGCACTCGGAGTTAAATCTTTTTTACCTCAGTGTCTTTGAACTACAAAGCAAAGGAAAATATATTCATGTCCGTCTTTTAGAACACAAGCTAGCCAGGTAACTCTTATAAATGATTTATATTTTCTCCTCGAACGAACACCAAACTCTATAGCTAGTGTTAGACAGTTAGCAAGCTTATATGTCTGTGTGTTGATTGAACTCCTTCGAAGGTAAGAAATGCGACTTTGTTTACCGCAGACGCTGTGAGCAGCCAAGCAGTTTTGACGTAATGTAGTGTCCTGAACTTGAGGTCTCGTGTTTATGAGTAGAGGGTGAAGTTGTGAACGTCTTGTGAATGTCTTCTTTTCCGAGTTTTGAGTTTTAGTCGCATTTAACCGGAGTGTGAAGTTGCTCGAGAGTACAGGAAGACACTTATTAATTATTCAGATCAGTGATTCATCGTCGTATTGTGAATATAACTTTTGTAAGAGAAGGAATTTTTTTTACTAACACACCTTGTGACATGCTCATATAGTTGAATAATGAGTGCTGAGATGGAATGACACCTTAAACGCTTTAGCTAGGGTGTATTCCCACCTCACGCCTAGTGTTCCTGGGATAGGCTCTGGATCTACCAGAGTGTTTTATTCCTCTGATACCTCAGCAGATGAATATAAACCTGTGATTATGTTTCAGGTTAATTGAAGAAGATGAAGAGATGCTTTAATCATCTAAAAATAATTTAATTCTTTCGCTACAGTTGTATACTTCTAACCAGACATACTGCAAAAAATGTATAAATAGAACTGAGAGCTGTGTGAAGTCAGAAAGTAGCACTGTGGAAGCGGAGGAGTGGTCGGGCGCCGGTTTGTGAACGGAAAGCGGAGCCGAGGAAGGTAAGTGGTTGGAATCACACACCTGTGCTTAAATTGAACAAATAACTTTTCCTCTGTTGCAGTAAGCTGCAGAAGAGATAAAAACGGTGAGAAGGGAGAGCTGAGAGAGAGAGAGAGAGAGAGAGATGAGGAATCATGTGTGTGAATGTGTGTGTGTATGTACATTTAAATAATGACCCTGAAAAGAAAACCTTTTTGAGATTACAAGCCTGCCTACACCTTCCTCTTTCCTGAACCTACTGAGTTATCTGCAGGCATACTAGGAGATATTACACATATATAAATTCAATACTATAAATTATTAGCATAATAAGGAAGGTAAAAAAGCACACACAGTACAAGGACATCTAGAGTCAGAGTCTGAAACAGTAAGTGATAATGATAAAGTGCAGTGGTAGCTCAGCTCAGTGGTTGAGATGTTGGACTACTGCTTGAAAGGTTAAGTGAGTTCAAATCTCACCATTGCCAAGCTGCCAATGCTAGGCACTTTAGCAATCCCCTTAACCCTCAACTGCTTAGCTGTATAAATGAGATAAATGTATGTCGCTCGGGTTAAGGGTTCCAGATAAATGAAAATCTGGCAAATGAAACGAATGACTAAAATTAATCAACACCAACAACTTGACTCAACAGATCAGTGGCGTGACGTTGAATATTAATTTTCATCTCTTATTTTAATAGTGGTCACACAAATCGCTTGTTTTTGCACTGCAGATCACCGGCTCTTGATTCCAGATCAACAATGTAAGCCAATGTGCTGATCCTAGAATGTCGCTTTTCATGAACAAGGTCGAAATTCTCACCAGATCCTTTTCGGGATAAAAAGGATGATACTGTAAGATTGTGAGAAGTCCAAGCACAAGGATAAATAAGGTCCAAGTCCAAGGAGGACCAAGATTTGCAAAAGTCAGTCTGGAGAGTAAGAGGGAAACAGGTGTTGGTACACCAGTGCACGCTGTGTGTAAACAGACACCACCTGCTGATAACACGTGTCTCTGTGTTGAACACGAGAACAAGGTTCAGATTCACAAACAAGTATCACACATGTAAAAAGACTTTGTGTGCATGTGTGTGTGTCTGTGTCTGTGTCTCTGTGTGTGTGTGTGTGTGTGTGTGTGTGCGCCTACATGCACTTTTGTGTGATCGAGCAGTTAGATCAAGGCGGATGAAATAAAAGACTTTGGCTCTGCAGTGAGTGCCCTGAGTGAGGGGTCATTTTAATTCCACCTCAGGACAGACGGATGAAGATGGATTGAGCAAGGGATAAAGTAAAGGATAGAAGGTGATGATGGTGATTAGCACTGCGGCAGCAGGACAAAAGGTGGGGAAAAAAAGAGCGGTGAGAAGTGGCATTTCAATGAAATGTTTGAATTTTTCTCTCCATAGCAATTGTGGATTTCAGATTTTTTCCACAAACTAGACAGAGAGAAAAAGACAGTGTGTGTGTGTGGGGGAGAGAGAGAGAGAGAGAGAGAGAGAAGTCTGAGCATCTATAAATAGTAATCAACCAAATTAAGCACATCTGCTTTAACATCTGTATCAAACGCAATTAATAATATAGCAAACACACACACGCACACACCCCAAAAGCTCTTCATCGATGACTCCTGACCACATCGTGCTCCTGTGTCACCTACACCAAGGTGTTACCCCGAGCCATAATTAGATTTATCCCCTGGCTGTGATCACTCTCACATTCTTGAGATTCAACATGCATTTAAAAGTCCTTTTTTTTCCCACAGAGCTATATCTTTTTACATCATTGCTTCTGGCACCATACTTAATGATAAATGTCCCAGTGTCACTTTATTAGAAACAGCACAATGCATAAAATCACACAGATTCATTTAGGGTTCATGGGAACATTAATTGAACAAGAATCTGAGGTTATATCGAGTTAAAGACCGGGAAAAAATATCTATCGTCTCCTCTGCATTGCCTGGACTTTTCCCAATCTTCAACTGTCCAGTTTCAGTGAGCCTGTGGGGATTCTTGTTCATGATGGACAGCAGTGGAAGCTGGTGTGGTTTTCTGATGTTGTAGTTCAACCACCTCAGGGTTCAATGTGCTGTGTCTTCTAAGAAGCTTTTCTACTCTGCATGGATGTAAAGATTATTTGAGTTCCTGTCCACTTCCTGTCAGCTTAAACCAGTCTAGCCTCTGATCTCTTTCAGTGCTTCTACCAGTGGATGTTTTTCACACCACTTTGTGGAAGCATTATAGAGAGTTGTGTATGAGTTTCTGAGATTCTCCACACACAAAAAAAAAGAAAAAACAGAAAAGAAAAGAAGAAAAAAGAATCCAGAACCATGCCATGTCAAGGTCACTGTTCCTAATAAAGTGGCCAGGGAGTGTATATGTATTACTCTACATTTTCGATATGTACACATATACACACTCAGATGTTTTTCCTACTGGTCAAAAGACAGACTTTTTCCTAAAGACAAAAAAGAAATGAAATCCAATAAATAAACCGAAAGACAGACTTCCTAGAATTAGGTTTAGGTAGATATTGTGTTATTTCATTATAGTATCATACAGCGGGAAATAAAATAAGTCCAAGCGTGAGAGCAAAAGGTGTGAAATTAAGTGAAATCTGAACCTGAGGAATGTGACAGGAAATAAAATCACCTTTTGATTCAGATCTACAGATCAGCCTTTCTTAACACTTTTAATCGACTTCATTACTCCCATGTAATAATAACCTTAACACTAGCTCTGTCATATCCAGTACTTTAAATAAAAAACTTTTCTTATCTGTTATACAAAAAGAATCAATCATGTTGGAAAAGAATGAGTCGATGCACTGTGGAACATTTAAAAGTGCAGTTTGTAATTTTGGATGTTTCTCAATCAATAGTAATCTTTCATTTTCAAAAATACATTAGGCAAAATTGCTATGTACTAGACATCTCTAGTTATTTTTTTCCCCATTTAAAGCTTTCTATTACATTTTTTCCAGCCTGGAAATAATGGGCAACATTTGGCTGGTGACCTCTGACTATGACAACAATTAATTAATCAATTAAATAAATTGGAAAAAAAATTAAAATAATAATAATGAAATAACATGTAATTAATAAATAAATAAATAAATAAATAAATAAAAACCCTCAATTTCTTACCCAAACTTCGGGAAGGTATTCACAACTCTGAGTCAACATGGCTGTTCATAGCGTCAACGGTAAATAAATCATTTCACTACTTTACGATATGTTTATAGTAATGTTTACTTTAAAATTCTTACACTGACAGTTTACTTGTTTGGAGGAATAAATACATCATAAACCACATGTGGCTCGAACACGTCACTCTGAATAATGACTGTAGATCTGAGATCAAATGCAGCATTAGCTGCAGTCTAAACAGAGCGGCTTAGCCCTCCCCTTTTGCGTAAAAGGCTCAAGGGGTATAGTTGGTTTCAACTCAGGCTTGAGGTTGTTTGAGGGAATGAGAAGGCTTGTCAATATTTTCTTCACAACTGCAGTTCATCTGCGGTCAGAGTAAAGATCAGCTGAATGGATAAAACTACACTGTGACAGCTGACTTATCAACGTGATGTGCTTTTTAGAGAGATAAAGTGTTGGGATGCAGGGTTTACACTGATCACCCTCAGCAAGGCTCAGAAATAACATAAAAAAAATGAGACATTTTAAGCTTTCTGTCTGTTCTACAGTGGGGAGAGAGAGAGAGAGAGAGAGAGAGAGTCTTAAGTGCTGATCAAAGCTGCTAGTGGTTTAGCGCTAGCACATCCATGTCAAGTAAGCCCCTGCGGAAAAGGTCTCGAGGATGCCTTCTTAGAGGAGAAAGAGAAGAAGATAGTTATGGAGAAAAACAACAACCTCTTATATTTCAGATCAGTGTGACGGCTCATTCACCCAGCTGTCAAACCCGAAACCTTCCTCTGTCGTGTGCATGTGTGTTTAAAAGGACACAGATGTACTGTACATCGCTGTGCTCTCTCGACAACAACTCCAACGCCCCCCATGCGCGTACTCGTTATCCATGGATGACCCCAGCTGCTCCATTTCCCAGTTTACACGTTTGTGTTTGTGTGACTCATTCCGTTTCATCTTTTCTATCTCTGTTTTTATAATTGCCCAGGGAAATTGTTGTCATGCATGCAGCCAAACTAGTGCGTCACTGCCTGAACGTGATAGAATGTAAGAGTGGCCAAGAAATCTCACTCGCATACTCGCAAAAAAAATAATAAATCAAGCAGAAATCAGTCTGATCTAAGATCTGTTCAAGATATCAGATTTGTTTAATTGAGCAAGTTGTGATACTGGTAGTGACTCAGATCCCAAAACCATTCAAGCTATATAAATGCAGGAGAATCAATCAATCAATCAATCAATCAATCAATCTAACTTGTTGTGTATGTATTAATCTGTATTAATACATACACAACATAAAACACATACAGGAGTATATGGCTGTTTTTCAGAATATACAGGATTTTCTTGTTTCTTGTTCTAACAATTTACAAAAAAATCTGCTTGATAAATGCAGCCCAGTATTGGTATTATTTGCAGAATATCTTAAACACAATACTATATTTCTGATTAAAAATGTTTCATGCTTCTGGAAAAGCCTCACACATTTTTAGCATCTGTTTAAGCAGGTAATATAACGCTTGGTAGCTGGAACTAGCATACCTGAAATCACTTAAGTGTTTATCTGTTCGATTTTAGCTGACCAAATGAGTTTCTGTGTAAAAACTAACAGCCATGTGACTAATATAGGGACTAAATCAAGCTAAATCTATATCCAAAATTGACATTTAGGTTAGGTTTCTTTCCTGTGAAACAATCTGTTTGCTAGCTAGGTCACAGGGTTACTGTTAGCGCTTAGCCTAATCACATGCGCATTAATGTTTTCTCTTGGCATGTTCTTCAATGCGTGAATGTTTTTCAAGGTTCAAACTAAGTAAAGCATGAAGAATATAGATATTATTTTGCTCATTCTTCAGTTCCAGTATGCAGTCAGGGACAGCTCGCCTCCGTCGAGTCATTGAATTCCTCCATACATTCATCCATTTCAGCTGCTTTCAACCTCAATGCTACTGATTGGTGATGTTTGACTGGTTCACTAAGGCATGACCTTGTTCTGAATAAACGAACATTTGGAGATATTATAGGTGATTGAATGCTAAATAATTTAAAGTATCTTTGGTGGGGGAAAAAAAAAACATTTGTCAAAGCAAATCGAAGGAAGACTTGTAGAAGGAGGGACACAGCTAAATGTGCTGAAGTGCAGCTCAAAGGAGTAATCCCATTAAACCTACTCTTCCAAGTACAACTCACTCATTTGTAGAAAAGGTTAATTAAACGTCAATGAGAACATGAAGCATGTTGCTACCTACCTCTGAGAAAATGCAAGTACGCTTTAAATTTGTGTTGTTGGCTTAAATCAGGTCTAGTGAATACTGTACTCTCAGTGCCTATGCTTCAGTTCTGCTAATTGGTAATCTTATGTGTGAGTGTGTGTGTGTGTCTGTAAGATGCTATTATAGATTCAAATGTAAGCATGAATGTGTCACTCTGATTAGTTTAGCTGCAATGAGTACGCCCTCATATCTCTACAATACATAAGACATTTAAAAAATGGGTAGTGCGTGCATATGTGTGTGTGTGTGTGTGAACATGTTTGTACATGTTTGTAAGCCTTATGCGGCGTCATTACTAATTGTCGAAGGTTCAGATTTAAGCATGAAAATGGCAGTGTGGAAACCATAAACACACACACACACACCACACGCTTCATCATTATCACAGATACAGCACGTCTAATATGAGGTGTGAGTGCACTCGTGATACAGTCAGAACAAGCTCCTGGTACATCCTGTTTTGTTTTGTTTTTTAAACAGCCCCTCATATAAAGTGATTACACCATGCATTTTCAGCTTACTCATCCTATTCATCCATTGTATCTGCGATTTTTCGGGTACCACAGGCGATAATTTAGATTCTTTAAATGAAGGTAAAACAAAAACAACAACAACAACAACAACAGAAGCATCAGATCTCACTTATATATATATAAGCTTAGGGCTGGAATTATTCAGGAATCAACAGCCCAGGAACCCTCAATTAATCCAAATCTATCAATAAATATCAATTAAACTATTTTTTAAAAATATTTTTCCCTTTTTTTTATTTTTAGTTAACTAGAATATTTTTAAATAATTTTTGCATTTCTCTCATTCAATATCAATACTTTCAATATGTGTTACAAAAAAATGACATTTCAGCAAAAGAAAATATCTTAAATATATTAATTATTAAACCTATTGCTAGACACAGAAGTTCAAATTTGTATTAGAAGATAATTTTGCTAATTTAAGAATTAATTTCTTATTTATTTATTTATTTTTAATCTTGAAAAATGACTAGGTTTCTCACAGGAAATATGAAATACATTTGATTATATGCAAGATATTTTCACTAGCTCAGATGTCATGTTTCCTGTGTATTTGGCTCATGTTTATTGTTTTGACAGTTGGAAGGAACATAGGTGCAATCACGTGGGTTTTTAATATCAGCTAGTTAACGGGCATCATTTCAGATACAGAAACTAGGATAATGGTGTACAAGATTTTACCAAGGACTTTATTATTAATATATTTTGATAATAGGAAAGGTCCTATCATTTGCACTGCCTTTATTGTGCCTTTATTTATATATATATTTCTATGGCAGCACTGTGTGTCTTTTACTGCAGTGATTTTGGTTTCCTATTTGGGAATTTCAGGTCGATAGCATGGTGTCACAGTGGATTATTCATTAACACATTTGCCTCGCACCTTTGGGGTTGAGGGTTTGATTGCCACCTCCACCCTGTGTGCTCAGAGTTTGCTTGTTTCCTTTGCATACTCTGGTTTTCTCATGTGTTGTATGCCTCTCTATGCAACTACATCGTCCAAAGCATGTGAATGGGTGTGGGATTCTGCCATGCAATGGGTTGGATCCCTGTCCATTTTGTCCAACGTTTTGTACCCTGAATCCCCTGGAATAGACTCCAGACTGTCTATGACCTTGCGTTGGATAATACAGAAGAATGGAAGCCGATAGAGGAAGACCAAATAAGACTTTGTGTTTTAATGTGACATCAAAAAGGAGAACTAACTCATTTGAAGTGAGTAAAAATATTTGAGTATCTGAGTCACTTGAACATTAAAGTCTATGGCTAAAGTGTGGCAAAAAGGAAAGGTGTAAAAAATGTTCGATCCGCATGATTTTGTAATGCAAAAAACACAAACTGAAAAAATTAAAACATATCACTAGTACTGTAACTAGTGGTACAACAGCATATTTATCCTCATATTTGTATTAAACATGTAATGGATTATTAAATAATTTAAATTATTAATAATTTATATTATAAATTAAAAACTTATAATCAAATACAAGTAGAATGAAAAAATTAGAATGAAAGTGGCTTAGTAGTTGGTGTTATCCTATATCGTCTGCTAATACCATGTTATTCGACCATGATATTATAGTAGCTACCATTGTGAGTTGCAGTTCCTTTGTACTCCTACAACAAAGGTCTCGAGGCAGACCTGACGGAAACTCTTACTAAAGTTCAACTTGTATCTTGTAACTTTCCATCACTGGAGCAACGCAGTAAAAAGTAATACCAGTTCATTACACTTTGCCAAAGGTTTTGTGGTATTCATTCACCAAAAGGACCAACTTGGTTTATTAACCAGTACACCATGTTACAGATAGTCCCATCTCATCCCTGTATTTCATTCTTTTCTTTTCAAACATGACCACAAATACAGTAGATAGAGAATAGGTTAAAAAAAAAGCAAAAAGCTTTTAAAATAAAGCCAGATAATCATAGAAAAATAAATATCTAAAAAGACATGAGGAAGTGGGGAGGGACCAGGACCTCAAAATGAAAGGTCAGATAGTGCTTGGGAAACCTCTGAATTTCTGCCCAGTAATGCAGAGAAGTTATCTGGAACCATAAACAAACTCCAGTGAGAGAGAGTGAGAGAGAGAGAGAGAGAGAGAGAGAGAGAGAGAGAGAAAAAGGAAGACAGGAAGTGAGACAGACCAGCTTCATCACTCAGCTGTTTTGGCAAAGAAAACATTTGCTCTCAAATAGTTATGACGTACAACTCAAAACCCGACACATGGGGACCTCATTAGTATGCGACATTATCGCTTGTTAATTGTTGGCCTGATTCTCCAGATGGTCAGCACAGTCAGAGCAGTGTACACACACACACACACACATCACTAAATAGTATGTATATATATATATATATATATATATATATATATATATATATTTCACCTTTGTATACTTGCCCTTGGAAGTGATGCAAATTAACTCACTTGAGTGACTCATTTTTGAATTCTTATTAAAACACTGATTACTTTTGCACTTCTATTTGTGTGTGTATATATATATATATATATATATATATATATATATATATATATATATATATATATATAGTATATTATACTAAATTAGTAACCTTTATTTAACCAGGATAAAATCAGTAAAGAAGAAACCTGACCAAGAAGACAGCATGACACAACAAGAATGAAAGATGCAGCATTTACAATTTTAAAAATGCTTTAAAAAGCCTTGCCTTTCCAGAGAGGTGAAAAATAATTTAAAAAAATTAAGGGCAGGACAAGGGCGCAGAGTATGTTTCAAGTCTTCCCATAAGTTGTTCCACATTAATGAGGCATTAAAGTTAAAACCTTTCTTTTCCCAGCTTGAACCTAACACAGGGAACAACGAGCTGAATAATGTCCTTTGAGTGAAGATTGTAATGTTTGATTTTTACAGAAATAATGGATGAAAAATAAGTAGGTATCAAGCCACATATTGATTTCTAAATAAAACATTACCGGTATGAGTGCTGTCGTATGTCCGGAGGAGGCAGTTCAGCCTTAGCATAGAGAAAACAGTGAGGAGTTGGATATAATTTGGTAATATAATAATATACCATTATTATATAATAATAATTCTAAATGTTTCAGTAAGCCTTTACTTGTTTACTAATATTAATATTATCTGTTTTAGACTTATTTTAGTATTTTATATTTGTACAGCTTCTAACACTGATGGGACCTGACCATTAATCTGACGGTGTTGTTAAGGACTTGTACAGTGAACAGAAAATTCACGGCCAGGTACCACATATGGTCATACAGTCTATTTGTTTTAGACTAAGCAAAATTTGGGTGCTACCCAAGCCTACCTACTTGTTTTGAAAACTACAAAGTCTGTTCCCAAGGCCTAGAGCAGAAAGATTTATCCTCTAACAGACCGCTCCCAGGAGACAACCACAGAACCAGTTTTCCCATGGCAAAAAAAGAGAACATAAGGGGGTAAAAATCAGAACAACATTATTACAGGGTGAGGAAATACCCCACTGGCCTTAAATGAGAGTTTTATATGTCACAGTCACTGAGAAACTTCTAAATGTCAGGACAAGTGTGTGAGCAGCCTTCCAATTTAACAACCTGCGTGCCAAGATCGCTTCTGACAAACCCATACACACACACATACACACACACATACACACACACAAATACACACGTTCCAAATAGAGAACCGTTCCCAGTGTGCACCTTACAGGCTCTCCTGCGGTTCTCGTTAACACACCAACATGTTGGAAATTACAGGGTTTGGAGACCTGGATGAATCCATAAACCCACATTTTATAATGAAAAAGTCTATTTAAGAGCAATTATGAAAGACAACCCAGCTCATTATAGCTGTTTACTGCTTTGGGTAGAGTTAACCACCTTCCAAGCATAAAGAGATCAGAAAGTACGTTGACTTTTCAACTTTTTTTGTGCAGAAAATATGTCCACAAAGCTCTCACCAATTAATTAGACTCAACTTCAGGCAGAAACATTTAAGCAACATTTAAGCCTCAGAGCCAGACTGCTGCTGAAAGGGAAGATCATGCTTAACCTGTTCAACTCAGGTGTAGTGTTCCGTACCAGGTTCTCACCCTCTCACATTTAGTTCAAAGATTTCTTTTCATTAAGAAGTTAATTACTTATTATTAGAAAGTGAGTAAACAGCTTAGCATGGCCCATGTTTGACCTTTCAGCAGGAGATCAAAAGTTGTCAAAATCGGCCATGTTATTTGGGAGGGAGATGATGACATACTCTCTCTCCTGTCAATCACAGTGAAATTAGCCAATCATTGACATGTGTGAGCTCAGGTATGTGGAAGAGGGTAGATAGCCCTTTTCTCCAAGTGTCTTATTCTGCCTTGTGATGCAAACTAGCTGGCTTCACGTGTCTCAGTTAGCCTTCAGCCTTCTCTGGTTGATAGCTATAATATGACGAGAGAATTGATTGGTGGCTGGAATTCACAAGGGATCAAACTTGAGGAAAGACGCAGAGGCAAAGACCCAGAAAATGGACAAACATGCCTTTTTTCTAAAATCGACCAACATACAACAGTACAAAAGGACTGGCTACCATTTTTCAGTGCTCTGTCTTGCCAGAAACTTGAGAATAAAAACAAGCTTTTTACTATCAATACCATTTTGAAGCAAAAAACAAAAAGACAGGAAAAACTTGATCAATGACATAATTCTGTTTGAATTCAACTGAATTACTAAGTCAACTCTTAGTCAACAGATGGCATGGCATGCATGACCTATTAACCAGCCAACACCCTTTTAACTTGTAGGAAACAGTAATATGTGTTACAGAACTAGCCAATTATCTTGGAAACACACTGTGTGTATATATGAAAATGGGTCCAGATAAAGGCAGAAGAAGAAACATGTTCAAATAAATGTTCGTCAAAAAAGCAGAGCATTTGATTAATAGCTGCACACTGTGCACTTTACGTGGCTAAGACAAACTTCTGTCCTAGCTCTGTGGTGGTGTTTGTTGTTTTGTGTTGAACTTGTTGTTGTATGTTTATGTAGCACCAGGTCCTGGAGAAACGTTGTTTCATTTCACTATGTACTGCGCCAGCTATATGTGGTTGAAATGACAATAAAGCTTCTTGAATCTTGAATCTTGAATCTTAATGGACCACACAATCGATCACAAGATTATCTGTTCTGCTTTAAGCATGGACATAAGAGCTTTGTTTATTAATTCCTGACCAATTCATACTTTCAGCATTAACAAGAACGTTCAAAGATGGTTTCAATGTTTTAACTCTTGTAATCAAAGCAGAGGTCTTGAAACATTCAGAGCGTGCCTTCTCTCTTTTCCCTAGTGTGATTCAATTTCTGGTAAACAATCTGAAGTCTTTTAGCAAACAATTCTTTTAGTCAAAAATGTTTTACTGAGAATGGTAGAATTATATCAAGATTACTGGGGTTTTGTTTCAGGATGATGCAATGAAAATGCAAGGTTTTTTTTGCAACACTATAAATCCACACATATCTAATTTATGGTCAGAAAATTTATGTAACAATCTAAAGTCAAATCATTCCACTGTTAACCAAGCTGGCATGGTTTTTTCCTGGTTTCCAAATTGCTTACCAGTTGTTTCACCAATCCAGGTGTATCGCTTGCCTTCAAAACATTTGACCTTTACTTTTGATTAAAGGTCACTGGACCTGTGCTTACTACAAGTGCCAATGAAGGCCTGTACACATATACACACTTGCACACTGATGGGGTATCACAGGCTATCAGAGTAGATTTATTACATCAATCACACAAACTCTTCTCTTAAAAACGTTTTATCTCAATTAATAACATGCAAGAGAACCTGTCACTGCTAGTATGTCATCCATCCTTTCATCTATCCACCCATCCATCCATCAATTTATCTATCTATCCATTTATCCATACATTCATCCACCCATCAATCCATCCAATCTACCTAGCCACCCATCCATCCATTCATCTATCTATCCATCCATTTATCCATCCATCCATCCACCCATTAGTCCATCCAATCTACCTATCCACCAATCTATCCATTAATCTATCAATTCATCCCTCCGATTATCCATCCATCCATCCATCTATCCACCCATCCATTCATCCATCCATCCAATCTACCTATTTATCCATTAATCTATCCATCCAACCTATCTACCTATTCATCCAACTATCCATCAATCCATCAGATCATTCCTCCGATTATCCGATTATCCATCCATCTATCCACCCATCCAATCTACCTATTCATCAGGTCATCCCTCCGCAGTGTTGGGCAGTAGCGTCACTGAAAGTAGTGACGCTACTAGTTTAACTACATTTTTCAGTAGCGTGGTGGTAGCATCGTTGTTTTCTGAATCAAATAGCTTTTTAGTAGCGAAGCTCTTTTGTCGAACAAGTAGTGCACTAGCGTCCACACAAGCTACATTTACCGGTCCCGGATCAGCAAGGGATCCCACAGCCATTCATGGAGCTGTGTGGCCGACAAAAATACTTCCGTATAACGGTGATTTCTTCTTCTTCGTGTTTTACTGCGCCATGGTTGGAATCCAGCTTTTTGGTGCATTACTGCCACCTTTTGCTCCAGACAGTGACGTCACGAACCAATCAGAGGGAGAGGAATTGATCCTGATGCACGAGGTGTTTATTGTGCAACCCCAAAACGTCCAGAAAACGTTAAATATCCAGAAACAATTCATATTTAATTTAGGTCATTATTTTAGTGATTTTTTTCACAAGCCAACTAATGGTGTAGTTAAGCAATTTTGCAGTAAAACACAGTAAAAAAAATCACAATATGCTGTATTAATATGAAGGAATTTTTCAGAATTTTTTTTGTAGGTGTTTTACCTGTATTTTGTTTTATATGAATTTTGCACTGCATTGCATTGTGTTTTACGGTTAATGGAAATATCTGTAAAATTACTAGATAATGCACTGGCAGAAAATTACCAGGACATTTGCCTTTTTGGAGCAGGATTTTATTCTGTGCTTTTGTTAGAGCTGAGTTGAGTTAAATTTACTTACAGTTTGTCCTGCAAATGTTCCCAAGTGCATACACTCTCAACACATGGTTTTATTATTATTATGTGGATCACATTTTTTTGTTTGTTAGTTTTGTTGACATATTTGGTACAATTTGTTTCGACTGTTTGGTTAGTTAAGTACAGTAAACAGCAGTTAAGTAAGTAAATAATTGAACTGAACAATTATGCCTTCTGTTTCATTTACAGTTTTATTGATCACTTATATAGCATTCACTTGGAATGAATTTGGTTCAATATAAAAATAAAATTTAAAACATTTTGCCATGTTGCTGTAGCTTAGCTTGCTACATTTACCAGGGGTGTAGCTTCAGTGTAGTGAAGCTTCATTTAAAATAGAGTAACGGATAGCTTAGCTCACTACATTTTCCAAGTAGCTTGCCAAACACTGTCCCTCCGTTTATACATCCATCTATCCATCCATCTATCCATCCACCCATCTATACATCCACCCATCTATACATCCACCCATCTATACATCTATCCATCCATTCATTCCTGAAGTCAGAACACACACACGTATACAGATTTGGACTTCACAGACCTGCTGAAACTGCTCTTTTTGTTGGCTTGGAGCTTTGCATTAGAGCTGTCAGATAGACTGCACTCACCTGACGTGTCCCACATGTTCAGCTCAATTCGGTGTTTGTCGATCTCAAAGCTTGCAGTGTAGTTTTCAAACACCGTGGGCACATAGTTCTGCAAAGACAAGTAAGAAATACGATCTCAGCTAGGCCAAAAAACAAAGTACTTTTCTAAACCTCCTTTCTATTAGCAGTTTTTGTGTAATCATTGTTAGAGAAAGTCTTTCATCTGCATTAAAGTGTGTGTGTGTGTGTGTGTGTGTGTGTGTGGTCATATAACTTTGGAAGGATGAAGAATCATCACAACTTCAAACTGGTCCACAAACACTTCATAAAATGTTCAAATGACTTTATTTATTTGTTTATTTACTTAATTTGGCAGGGACAGTGGACAGACAGACCCATAATTAAATGCCCTCTTCAGGCCCTTGGCAGATGATAAAAGCAGAACATTTTGGATGTTGGTCCATTTTAAGTCAGTTTTGGTCATTATAATATTACTTTCTAAAATTAATAATGTCAATAATGCACTGAAATGTTAAGATGGGTCTTTATTTCTGTTCCAAAGAATCTCGCAAACAAAAAAAATGCCTTTCAAATGGTTTAAGTAACAACAGACACTCTTAAACATTTAACATTCTACACATTACACTTTTAGTCTCCAAATAACTTTGTGGTTATGTATTCATTACATAACAGACAGCAACATGTGGTTTAGCACCCTACTGCTTAAGCGAACAAGTGACCTTGTAAAATTCTCCCTGTTTATTAAAGTCACAGGATGCAGGTCTGTTAGTGATTCACAAGAGGGGAAAAAATCCACAGCAGGAACAACACTGGCCAGAAATCTACACTTTGAACTGGAAATAAAGATACTGTTATGATTTTCAAATCCAGGTACATCTTTTTTGTCTAACTGACCACTAGAATGACTCCACTTGTTCACTGCATACGGAGGTATGACAGACTATCCACATAAACAAACTGCTTTTAAATAATATTTTTATTTGTACACATTGTTGACATAGTTAAGGATCCTGGAAAGAGATCTTATTTAACATTGACAGAAGGAAAGGAGTTTAAAGTGTTGCTGAGTAATAATGGTCAGTAAGTAAGTAAGGACCAAGGAGTTTTCCACTTTCAGGGTAACATAGCAAGCTTGTTTTGTTTTATTAACTTTAAAAAAGGGTGGAAAAAAGTGGGTGGTGAGGGAGAGGCTATTTATAGCTGTTGTAACATAAGGAATAATAGAAACTTGCCTGTCTCAGAGATGTTCCACACCATTAAATGTAACTATAAACTATTAAACGTGCAATGTGCCTTTCTTTAATGAATTAAAATGGTAAACATCAGGAAATTGTTGTGGTTTCAGAGGCATGAGTTTCTTCAACATGTTCTGTTTTAGGAAATAATAAACTAGCTAATTGGGTTTAATTCCTCATTTACATTTACTGGATCTGTTTTAGAACTTTTTCAAATTTATTTTTAAATATTTTATACTACCCTTTTATTGAGCTCATATTCTTTTGTGTAATGACTTACTGTTTTTTATTATAGTTTTATTACGATTCTTGTTTTTATTATGTAAAGCTGCCCTGTGATGCATTAAAAGTCAAAAGAAATTACACAGGTAAATAAACCGAGACAGTAAGATTGCTATCTGAATGATAATAACAGGCCTTCAATACATTTTGTCTGTTTGTAATTTCTCGAAATAAAGTGTGCTGTCATTACAGAGGATTACAATAAAACTGGCCGGTTTCAGTGGACATTGTGCCACTACTGAAAAGGACACTACCGTCATTGATTTTAGTCTGAAATATTTATTCTCTGAAAATCTTGAACCTCATAACCCATAATGATGTGCAACTGACACAATGTCGATTAGCTGAGAAACATAAGTTACCTTAAGCCCTGGGAGCCATTTTACGATCCAAACCCATGCCACACTGTACAAGTAAGCACACACACATGAATTTTCAAATAACTTTGAGCTGATGTATGTATGTATAGACAATATGTGGTTTAGTGACATTCCATAATGAGGCCATTTATTACAGTCACATGATTAACCATGTGAACTTTGTGAGCTATATATTTTAATTGTTCATTGATATTTTTTAGCTGATCAGTAATGCTTTTTAATTTCTCTTAATGTAGTCATATACTTTGTCTTTATTTGACACTGTAATACTGAATTACAAAAGACTTTATATTTGAAAAAGATGAGATTTTGACATTTGATAAGTGTCCCATTACACCTTTGGGATTTTATTTTAACAAAAGAAAGTTTACTGATCCTATACAATAATAATTAAAGATATACAACACAGTAGGTCTAATTAGTGCATGTTATTACTGACGCAGAATAAACAGGACTTGTTTTAAATGACAAGTTATACCGGTACTGAAACGACACAACAAATCAAATGTCAACTATTATCAGAAAAGTCATTGTATGACATATTAAATACTATTAAATGACATATTGGTAAACATATTAAATTTGCATATTAAATCTTGAACCTGTGGACACATAAGGGCGTATAAGTTACCTGAGAAACTTTGGTTACCCCAATACCCTGGGAGCCATGTATCACCTTAAGCACAATCCTCATCATTATGTGTGTAGACGTGCCAGTGTGTGTTTGATTAAAGGAACTTGTTCTCCTCTGATCAATTTGTTCTAAAACAGAACCCCAGGTGCCTTACCTCAGGATAGCTGTCTTTGGCGAACACGTGCAGCAGTGCCGTTTTGCCGCACTGAGTGTCCCCGACCACCACGATCTTACAGCGACTGATCTGCCCCTGCCCCTGTCCCTGTCCCTCCATCAGCGCACCGGTGAGAGCGTCCCCGTCAGAGCCGCGCGCGCACAGCCGCAGTACCGAACACCATGCGCTGCTGACGGCCAGACTGCCCGGCGGTGCGGGAGAAACCGGGGCAAAAAAAAAAAGTACAGTGTCCGTTTGTGGAGCTCAAAGCAGAGTGGTGCCTTCTGAGAGACGGAGAGAGAGACTGAACTACGACTCCTTGAACCTCCTCTGAGAGTAGATCAGCCTCTTGGTTCCCACAGTGACGCCACGCTCCCTGTAACCTCTTCAGCATTCAGTCGAGCGCGTGGCTCACGCCTGTCACCTGCTCTACATAACCACGCCTACAGAATCTCCGGCATCCAATCAAATTCCAGGGCGTGCCTCGCTTTGTTCTCATTCATAACATTTACGCGATTTCGGGATGGGCGTTTCCTAAACGGCGCAGTTATACAGGTTGATGTAAGCGACAGCAATTTCACGACATTAAATATGCTTTTTTTTTTTACAGTAAATATCGGTTATGTGGTATTACTCTGTGTATTTGTAGGCCTATATAAATTGTCTAGTCATTTTATAGAAGTATGATCATTCTCATCCCCGTGAGCAGAGATGGTTAAAAAATAAACTTAAAGGAGCAGAAAATGATGATGATGCAAATTCCTTTGATTTGATATCATTCGATCTGATTCATACCAAAGCAATGCTTTGTTATTGTAAGCAAACAATGGGTGATTCAGAAGAAAAGGCTCTTTAGCAGTGTCTTTAAACACGAAGGCCTCGCCCATATCAGCCCTGCCCAGATACTGAACCAAATTAAGCTGGACAGACTTACTGGCGTGTGAATCTATGCAAGAGATTGTTCTAGCTCTTCCCTGAACAAGTGTCCTTCTAGAAGTATCTACGGCCATCTCTTCCACCCTGATTGTCAAGATTCTCAAGCCTTTTTCATAACCAGTTTAGAAAGGGAACCTCTAGTTCCTCAGGGTTTGTCCACCACAACCCTCTTCATAAGGACAGTTGTTCAGATGTGAGAGTAAAAAAAATAAATAAAAACAAGCAGACAATGCAAAGAACACAGCCACACTAGTGGCACATGGCGGAATGCTTTACTTACTGACTGAAAATGAGGCTGAAGTTGAAAAAGAGCACAATGACTTCTTACGTCACTGAAATGTCTCATCTGTTGATTTCCAAGACAATGTCTACTGTATACAATGCAACTAGAACAATTCATCTTTATACAATGAACAGACAATTCAGGCTCAATGTTTTTGTTCAGTGTAACAGAATCTGAGAAGGAAGAGCTGTGGAAATCAGCTGAACGTGTACAAGTACTAAAGGTCACTTATTGAAAACTTCCTTACAGAAAAGGTGCATAGAAGTCATGTGTTTTTCATATGTGATGAAAGTTTGTGCCCAGAGTCCCCTGGGTATGGGTTGGATGGATGGATGGATGGAAGGATGGATGGATGGATGGATGGATGGATGGATGAATGGATTGATGGATGGATGGATGGATGTGAGTGTAAAGTGATTATGTGTGCATTCTTCCATATTATGTCCTGAATACATGCAACATGATGTGAACAGTAAGTGGTAATGTGAAAATAAACTAAAATTAAAATTTAAAGTGAAAAAAGACACATGTCTACATTTACATTAAGTAGAATTAAGTGAAGTCATGGTACTTTACTGAAAGGGCTGATAATATTTAATATGAAATAATCTTTTGTCCCAAAACATCCAGATTGTTTCTGCCTGTAATCAAACCTAGAGCAAAAACAACCTGTCCTGATATTTCTAGAGATTATGTGCTCAGTGTGTTAATTTATTTTAACAAAAAATATTCTGATATTCTGATATTCAAAAACTGTTAATTGGAATCGGTAATAAAGGTCTGATTTTCACAGTTTATCCATTTATATAGGTCATGATGATAAAGAAACATCTAAGAATCCGACAAACTTTTATCGCTTCTTCCTAAGCCGATGCAAACCTTTACACCTATGGTAGGCTATATCTGATGATCATATGTTTCATTATTTCTTTCCCCGATAATGCAAATATACATAAATAATTTTAAGATTTAAATGGGATTCTTTTTGATTGTTGGTTTTCAGTCTTAGAGCTGTATCCATAGATTTTAGGACGAAAGAATAAATCTTTTTTTAGGAAATACAGCATTTATCCTGGTTGTTTGAGTCACCAACAGTGACATTAATATTAATAACAGGTTTTATTACTATTAATCCACATTACCACAACTTCTAGATATGTTATATTTTACCCTTTAAAAGCCTAGGTCAAACTGAATCACGATTGTGTGAATAAATATAAGCCGAAATCTATTTAGAATTCAAGGACAACTCATTGGGTGTTATTTAGGAAATGATTCAGCATTAGCATCGTATCATCTGATTTACTCCAGCATCCAATTCCAGTTTTATATCCCCACCTGCTGCTTTGATATTGCCATTGCAGAAAAATGAATCATTATACATTACTACTTAACTGAGTCATTTTATTTTAAGTCTGTGTGGAGAAGAAATAGAATAGTGGCCTAATTACGCATAATTCATGCACACCTGTGGTTTTCCCAGTCTTATTCCCTGCATTGCAATATTAGTGTTTTCTGCTCAGACAAACCTCTTGTTATTGATCGGATGAGATGATGAATGTGTCAGAAAGATTTTAGAGGACATTTCTAAAAATGTGCCCTGTGTGTGGGATAAATTCAGAAGTTGGAATGGAAAACGTTTTTTTTGTGGCATTTCGTGAGTTTACCAGCAGAGGATGACATTAACCACATTTTATTTCACTGTACATTTAGACCGAACAGGCATAATATTATGACCACCTGCCTTGGTCACCCTTTTGCTACCAAAACAGCCCTGACACATCAAGGCATGGACTCCACTAGATCCACTAAGGTGTATTGTGGTATCTGGCACCAAGATAGCAGCAGATCCTTTAAGTCCTCCATGGGCCCAACCTCACAACTTGCAGGACTTAAAGGATACTTACAGGACTTAATGGACTTGAAGGAAACTTTTGATAGATACTGACCACTGCAGACCGGGAACACCCCACAAGAGCTGCAGTTTTGGAGATGCTGTGATCTAGCCATCATCTAGCCATTACAATTGTTAAACTCGCTAAACTCCTTAAGCTTGCCCATTTTTCCTGCTTCTAACAGATCAACTTTGAGGACAGAATGTTCACTTGCTTCCTAATATATCCCCCCCACTAACAGGTGCCATGATGAGGAGATCATCAGTGTTATTCACTTCACCTGTCAGTGCTCATAATCTTTTATGATCTTGATGATCTCATGATCTTTAGTTAGCTTGATATACCTACATGTAGTTCAGAAGAGTAACATTATGCCCTATAGATGTGATTAGAAGCTTCAAACGCGTACAGAGCTCAATACATCCAAAAAGATTTAAAACTTGACAATGTTCAAATCAGTATTGTGTCAGTGCCAAATCTCTCTCTCTCTCTCTCTCTCTCTCTCTCTCAGTTTGATTAAACTTGGTCTGTTTAAATAAAGCTGGGAAAGTCCCATTCCTCTACTGACACCGGACTCTCATCTCCCACGTTTTCCATTTCACCAGTCATTCATTAGCCGATGTTCGACCCCAGGTGCCCTGCCATATCTTTTAGATTTATTTGTCTAATTTCACTTAGTAAAATGAATCAATTATATATAATGTACTGTACAGGAGGGAATATGATCAATATCCAAAACTACATTAGAGACTGGACTTCTTAAAGGTACAGTACAGACTAAAATAAAACTTCCTCCTACCACAAATGTAAAAGTTTTGGAAATGGGTCTTGCTAGTACCCTAATGGATTCTTTAATTTTCCCCTTCAGGATAAACCTTGAAAGTTCTACACAAAACCCTGTAACTAAACGTTTTCTTTACAGGAAAGGTTTCAAGGAATCTCTAAGCCAGGCACAGGGATAGGCACAGGTAGCATCACAGTACAGTATCAGGTCTCAGCTTTGAACCTGAGCTTTGGTTAATGTCCGTGTGGAGCGTTACATGTTCTCCTTGTGTCCTCATGGATTTCTTCTGGCTCCTCCAGTCTGTTTTCATCTCCCAGAAACATGCTGGTGTGTGAAAGTGTGTGTGCTTTGACTGACATCCAGTATAGACTATAGATCCAAACCAACATTTCAAGTGAATAGTCAATCAATCAATACATTATTCATGTGAATAACCTTCTGTAAAAATTTCTCTGGAGTACTGAGGCGTATGTAACTAATGTGTAAAGGAAGCTTATTTAAGCGCCAGTGAACAAAAATGTGACTAAAAGAGATCACTTGGCTCAGTGATACAATTCTAAAAATAAACACAATAAAATATACATAATAATGATGTTCTTAAAGAGAAAACAAATGTTCAAATTAAATAAAGTGCTGCAGTGATTCAGCACATAGAATTGCCACCTCACCTCTCCAGTGTCCAAGATGGATTTTATTTTTCCAGCAGAGCAACTGCACCACTTTATTTAATTTGTATATTTGTGAGAAACCACATAATCAAATCCGTTTGAGATAGTGAACAACTCAGCGTGATTTAAGTCAAGTGTGTGATGGTTTAGTGTTGCAGTTTGTGCAGGGCTAAACCGGAGGCTTGAAGCATGCAGTATTTGAGGTAAATTAGCCGAAAAATAAGAGCACCAACTCAGATGCCAGACTTGGCTGACTGAAACATTCGTGGGTAATGAAATATTGTGTAACTCAGATCTATTCCTGTAAATGCAGACCCAATTCACTTAAATCAGGACAAGTCTGCAACTAATCAATGAATAGTCTACTACTTTTTTGTGCATTTTGGTGGATTATGAATTTGCAAATCTAAACTGTGCTAGCTCTAATACAAGTATATATCATTTTGATGTTGCTAATCAAAACCTGTCCAGCTTTGCAGCAAAATATGACAGACATCTTAATAGTAATTGAGTCACAGGATAGTGATGAGAGTTTATTGGGCAGTTTTACCATCTCCAAGACTCATACTGCACCATATATTATGGTCTCTTTGTTCTGATGTCTTATTCACCCTAATGTTTTGTTTGGGGTCTATGCGAATGCAGACCTCTTTAAAATACACTGACCAGGCATAACATTATGGCCACCTGTCTAATATTGTGTTGTTCCACTGTGTATTCTGACACCTTTCTATCAGAACCAGCATTAACTTCCTCAGCAATTTCAGCAACAGTAGCTTGTCTGTTGGATCAAATCACACGGGCCAGTCTTCACTCCCCACGTGCATCAATGAGTCTTGGCCGCCCATGACCCTGTCACCAGTTCACCGCTGTTCCTTCCTTGGACCACGACTGATAGATACTGACCACTGCAGACCGGGAACACCCCTCAAGAGCTGCAGTTTTGGAGATGCTCTGATCCAGTCGTCTAGCCATCTCAATCTGGCCCTTCATCTAACTTGCTCAAATCCTTACTCTTGCCCATTTTTCCTGCTTCTAACATCAACTTTGAGGACAAAATGTTCACTTGCTGCCTAATATATCCCACCCACTAACAGGTGCCATGATGAGGAGATCATCAGTGTTGTTCACTTCACCTCTCACCACTCATAATGTTATGCCTGATCGGTGTATATGCATTGTTATATTTTTTAATACAAAACTATCTCTCTCTCTCTCTCTCTCTCTCTCTCTCACACACACACACAGTCAGACACACATATACACACACTCACACACACAGTTACATTTCTGGATGACGCCAGGTCTACTCCAGAAAAAAAATGAATCAAAGACTGATTCAACAAAATGAAAAGAAAAAAAAAGGATTCAACAAAAGATGTCTGAAATGTCACAAGTATTTGTGTACAGCACATGCAGCACATGCACAAATGATCTGTTGCTCTTGCATTTCAAGTTAGTCTTTTTTGGTTTTCACCATTAGAAAGGTTTTAGGAGAAAGGAGTTAACCATCCTTTTTGTGTACTATATGTTATATATGTATAGAGTACAGAGCATAGTTTTGAAAGGGAATAAAATAAAAAGCTCTTTGTATATCAGCAGTTCAAGACACACTGGTTTTGACAAAATCTATTACAGAGAGCAGATCAGTTATCGAGTTTAGGAAGTGTTCTGTGTTTGTCTTGGGTAACAGTGATATGTGTCTGTTATTTTTTCCACTTCACTGGCACTAGGGAACACAGGCTGCCTTGTTGCCTGGAGGATACCGTAAATATGTACATAGATAGTTTGCCTGGTTAGTGAACACAAAAACGAGGAACTTTTGCATTTATTTAAAGAGAGAGAGAGAGAGAGAGACAGAGAGAGAGAGAGAGAGAGAGAGAGAGAGAGAGAGAACAATGATAACTGATCAGGGTTACATTGACCCCAAACATAAGGTAGTGTTACTAGTGTTATCATTTTTTACAATTTAATCACTGAGGTCAAAGTGACCCCTCACAAACAGGAAATAAAGCAAAAAATCTCAACAGAACAGAGTTAATGCATCCAGTCCTGTCCTGCACAATTGTTTTCCCTGCTATAACAGACCCACTTCATTTTTATAAAGGACTGTTCATTAACATTTTTAGCTGAACTGTGTGGAAAACACTAAACTGTGCAGACGAGACTCCAAAACCTGAGTTATGATGTAATCATAAATAATAAAATAAAATAAAAGAAGAAGAAGAAGAAGAAGATGATGATGATGATGATGATGATGATGATGATGACTTATATTGTAACCCAGTCAGTACCCACTAACTAGTCGTCTTGGGTAACTTTTCCTTTTTTTTAAAGCTTAAACAAGTTGGAATGATTATTCGTTCATCATTCTGGCCAAGATTGTCGATTTATTAAATCACCAGCAGGTGGTGCTGTTTCACAACCCTGACTCGTTAAATCCCCATTAAAACTAAACATGCCCTTGTGTCGTTATCTTCTTGACTGAGACGTCATTGGAGTATGAAGTTAATCCTAATTAAATTAACGCTCCGTTAATTGAACGGATTCAAAACAGACACATGTTTTTTATGTAATGATATTTCCTAGTTTCCTGCTATTAAGAAACTTCTAATGGTCATGTGATCATGTGATCATGTTTTCTGACTTCGGAGACCTTGGATGCTAAGTAATCATGATGTAGTGCCTCCGACGCCCACGCACTACTTCCTGTTTCTCTTCACTTCCTGTACTCATTGCCGGCTGCGTCTTTTGCACACTTTCCCTGGCCTTTGCTGGTGCTGGGGGTGCGCGCGCGTGCATGCGTGCATGACTAAGCTCAAGCATTTACCCTTCAGCAGCTGTTTCTTTCCGTTTTGTTTTGAATAAGAAACCACGGTGTTTACCATCCTGCACTTTATTTTTTATTTTTTATGAGGGCATGGGGAGTTTCTGTGTTTTCTTTAAATGTGCACAGTTTGATTATTCATGTCTTTCATATATTCATATACTATGCATTTTCAGAAAAAAGTGCTAAAATATATGCATCTTTCTAAATAAAATATACAAACAAAGGAATGGTATAGTGGAACTTTTCCTTTATTTCTGTAAGCGTACATTGCATATTATAGCCTACTTTAGATCAGTAAACAACAAGAGGAAGACGAGTATTGCACTGTACATCAGGCTTACTTACTTACTTTGGGAATACTAGGCTATGCATGTTGACAGTAGGAACAATGGTTCATAGGCTTTCTGAGATTTCCCAATCCGTCCTAGAGAACTGGGGGAATAAACAGACATTTCCTTCTGACCTCTCTCTCTCTCTCTCTCATTCCCTCACACACACACACACACACACCATTCTCCATTCTGGCACCCAAATCCTATTTCCACCATTTATGTATTATTTCCTTGACAAGCTGATTTCTGCTCAGCCGATTCAAATAATACACATTCCTCCCCACAGACCGCTCAACTTTAAATTTGTTGTTCAACCACAACATGCGAAGGCTTGCGCCTTAGCCTAATTATATTAAAATGGATGGCTCGAGGCAAATTAAATTTACAAATTTTTACCTCATATGGAGTCAACCAGCCAAAACATGTTTACGTACAAATTGTCTTGCACTGGAGCTATGAGGTTAACCTGCCACCAATTAGCATCATGCAAACTGCATGATCAAATTATCACATGCTTCTAACCATGTCAAGCTGCTAAGTAATCTTTTCTATAAAATGGACAGAAGGTGTGGTGGCAATTTATACCAGGAATCACTTTATTTATGTTATATATGGAATTATTCAGCCACATAATGTTGTTTGAGTTATTTTTTTTATGCAACTATAGCACTAGAGTATAACTACATAAGCAAACTTATATACAAAACAAGACTATGTATATTAAACATAAGACTCCAAAAACCTACTTCAGCAAACAGAATGCATTTGTATGTAAAATAATGTGCAACTATTTCTTTAAGGGAATGTACTGTAATTGTGATTTATACCAGACCTGACCGAGGCCCTGATAGGCCTTTTATGCAAAATTCACTGACCATGAACTGCTCAGATTTATGCTGAATTAGTCAGTAAATACTTGTGAAGTTAAATTTCCTCCCATAGTCTAAAAGCATTAGGTTGATTGGTGATTCTAAATTGCCCATATTAGTGAGCATGTGTGGTTGTCTGTCTATATGTGGCCCTGTGATGGACTGGTGACCTGTCCAGGGTGTACCCCTGCCTTTCGCCCAATGTGTGCTGGGATAGGTCCAACAGATCCCCATCAAAATGGAAGGATGGAAGTAAATTGATTAGGATCCATGGAAAATCCAAAAAGAACTGAAAAATACTCAGTAAAAAGCTGTTCTAGTGTCTTATAAATGCAAAGTTTGGTAAAATATATATATATATATATATATATATATATATATATATATATATATATATATATATATATATATATATATATATATATATATATATTAAATAAATAAATAAATAAATAAATAAAAAAATTCTATTTAGTTTAGAATATCTTTCCATCTCTAATAATTTATAGATATAGTTTATAAATTATCAGTTCCAACTTCTGGAATCAAGATCAAGATCTTGGTGATTTGGTCACATGAGATTGCATAAGCTTAATATTTCTAATGTCCGAATATGTGTTTATTTACTGAAACACATTTATTTGAGTGAATAAGTGAAATATTTTGTTTTATGCATTCAACATTTTCAAGCTCAGGTCCTCTAATTGACTCATCATGGATATCTAATCAAGTTAGATGTTGGCTGTCGTGATTCATTTTCTGCAACACATAACACTTGGCAGCTTTAATAAATGAATGAATGAATGAATGAATGAATGAATGAATGAATGAATAAATAAATAAATAAATAAATAAATAAATAAATAAATAAATAAATAAAGAGGCAGACAGACAGACAGACAGACAGACAGACAGATAGATAGATAGATAGATAGATAGATAGATAGATAGATAGATAGATAGATAGATAGATAGATAGATAGTTTTTTTATTCAAAATGCTCTCTTTGGACCTTGAGTACTTTGCGTGTGCCATAAATAGCATTTAATTTACATCTCTGACAGTTTTATTATTCATGTGGAAGTATATTGATTATTGGTCATAATGGTCTTGATTTAAACAGTTGGAGAGTTGTTCATAAGGTAGCCTATTTTTACCTAATACCTTAAGATATATAATATGAGGAACTATAAAACAACTATGAAGCCACTACGGTAATCTCATATAATGTGGCCATTCATTTAGCACCAAGCAATGTATTTTATATTTTATTTTATTTCTATATTGTATTATTAATTAGTAGCTGTCGACTGTATTTAATTGGGCGTTGGCATCCCTTGTTAATAAAAAAAAGCCCATCTCATCATACTGCTCGGTTCCGTGATTTTGCTCCTCCGGTTTTTCCTCCCTGTCCCCGCCTCTCCGTGCTCACACGCCCTTTTGTAGAAAGCTTGTCAGGCGCGGGTCATTGTAGTCGTCGCGCGCATCTCCCAGCACTCCCTTCGCGTTCTCTCTCTCTTCCTCAGTGCTTTTTCTCCACGCCCTCAGGCGTTTCGCTCACAGCCGCGCTGAACGCGTAGAGAGGACTGCAGGTCCCGTTTGCGTGCTCACCGACGACTCTTTTTGGGTTTTTTTTCGTGAACGCGTGAAACAGCCGGTCTTTGAGGCTTTTTCTCAAACTTCAGCTTGCACCGCACGCGCACCCACCGACAGACCCACCGCTTCTCAATATGTCAGGCGAAGACGCGCCCGCCCAGCAGCAGAACGCCGAAGAGCAAAAACCGCAGCAGCAGCAACAGGATGGCGAATCCAAAGCCGAGTCGCCCAAAACCGAGAACAAACCGGAGGCAACGCCCGCTGAACCTGCCGCCGCCGCCGCCCCTGCTGCTGCTTCAGGCGAGGCGGCTGCGCCCGCGGACAAACCCGCCGAGGAGGACACCTTTAGCTACCGTGCGCTCGTGCTCACAGGCTACGGCGGCTACGACAAAGTGAAGCTGCAGGTGAAGAAAGGAAAGCCGGCGCTCAAGAGCGGAGAAGTGATGGTGCGCGTCAAGGCGTGCGGCCTCAACTTCGCCGACCTCATGGCACGCCAGGGGCTTTACGACCGTCTCCCGTCTCCGCCGGTCACACCGGGAATGGAGTGCTCGGGAATCATCGAGGCCGTCGGTGAAGATGTGACGGATAGAAAAGTAAGATCTTTATTCATCGTCATCATCATATCTTAACAAGGTTCAAGGTTTATCACTTGGCCATCAACATTGCCATTATCACATTGTTTAAATAGCTTGTTATCCTAAATTGCACACTACGCTTCTAAATAGCAAGCCTAACTAGTACTCCACCTCTGGTAGCCATGGTAACGTATGTTGGCGTAGGCTGACACCATTCCTAGTGCTGTAGAAGGCCAATACGGTTTAAGACGCAGCCCATGTGTCGCTGGTGTTTAGGAGGAGACAATAGATTAGTGGCGTCTCCAGATTTCTTAGATATGGGGGGGCAACAAGCTAAAGCACGAAAGGCAACGCCTAATCAAGTGGTAGACAAGGAGGCACGTGCATGTTCGGTCCTTATAGTGCAAAATGAATGATCACGTAATGGCATTGCTGTGTTGCTTCCGACCACCAGACTTCACTCTTCCATGGTTATTTCAATATCATTATAAACTGAGTAAGGTTAATATACACTTCAGAAATGTCATTTGTAGTTAGAATATATGTTGAAATGCTTAGTTCAAGGGTGACCACACCCCTGAGGGTAGCTTATAGCCAGTCGTCTGCATCACCTGGCTCGCGCAACTATGTTGCGTGGGAAAGCGAAGCATTCTTAAGAGTTACATTTACATGTTACATTTAAGCACATACCGGTTTCATATAAAAAGCTGGTAGTTTCAGACTGTCAATTATTCGGTGAATGAGACTGAGCCGCCGCCCCTCGCGTCTACACCCGTCACAGCCGTCGCGCGAGTGATTGACAGCCTGTGCAGCCGCACAGCATCCTGGGAGGATGTCTGATCCAAAGACGGCTTTGTCTGACACTGATAAGTGACTAAATGTTCGTTTCCTGCAGGACATGCACTTCCTCGGACACAGTGAAGCGTGCTGATTGTCACGGTCTCGGCCCGGTTTCGGGGTTGGGGTGGTGGGTGGTGAGGTTGGGGAGTTCATCCAAGCCCAAATAACTTTCTTTCTACTCCATGAAGGCAATGAGTGCACTCATTATGGTGGGAAATAACTTTATCCTTCCTATATAGCGCACTTTGTGTGCTGAAGAGACTTGGGGATTCATTCTTTGTCACCCCCCACCCAAAAGTGGAAGAAAAGGGCGAGGCGCGCGAGCGGAGAGAGGGGATATTATGCAAATATCTGCACGCGCCTTTTGTCATCTGCCTCGCGCGCCTGCAGCCTGGGGACACTCTCAGACGTCATCAATCTCTTTTACCCCCATTTTTATTCTTTCATAAACGGAAACAGATTGTCTTTTCTTTAAACAACTACGCCCATATATGTAGGCTGGCCGCCAACGAACACGCGTTGTTTGCATTTGTAATTCTTGAAACACCGCCTCATAAATACGGCCATTTATTTAAAATACACCTCCTTTAGAAATAATCTAATGAATAAATTGTAGTAATAAAGATTTACACATAGTTAATGTGTGTAATTTATTCTGAGGCGCTCAGTCAGTGCACTCCATAGGAACAAATCGATGAGTCATGCGTGATGCGCCTTGCACCGGGTTGCCAGATTTGAATCCCCACTTTACAGCTGGCCATGATTACAGGAAAAGGAAAAGGCTGCATTCGTTAATTAAGATTTCAACCCGAATTCATTTTGCCGGTTATTGACACTATCAAAGGCTAATTTTGGTAAATTCTCCAGTGCAAATCTCAGTCGATTTTCTTGGAGGAATTTCACACGCTGATTGAATGAATTATTAATATCATTATTTAATGACATCTTTTGAAAGGGTTCTTTATAATCATATTAAACGTGTGTGTGTGAGAGAGAGAGATGTGAGTCTAGCAATTGTTTCCTTACAATAAAACAAAATATTTCTAATTGAATTAAATATGCCAACAGTGATATGCAAACTATCAAACAACAAATGACTGACTGCCTCGTTTTTAAAAAATGTTTTAAAAATCTTTGCAATTCACAAAATTGCTATTAAACCTCACTGTCGAAATTAATTTGATCTATAGGTTATGCATACATCGCACAGTATGATACAGAGCAGCCGTCTTCAATCGTATCCACAAAGGGCAGGTGTGGCTTTTATTCCAACCACTCCTGATTCCACTTGAATCAGATCATCTTGGTCTTCAATCAGTTATCAAGTGTGTACTGTTTGGCTGGAAGGTAAGACTGCAGCCACTCAGGCCCTTTGCGCATAAGATTGAAGACCCCTGATATTGCGGGTATAATGCAAACTATAGGCTACACAAGTAGGAATCAGTTCAATCTGGCAACCAGGTTAGTATCCATGGCGACACCTCATGGCCTGACAGCTCACTGAAAACGTCTGTTAGATTAGAAAACATGAACATAGTGAGAAGAAAGATGGAAACACCTGAGACATGGTGTGAAGCATTGCTAGTGAGTATTTGTATTGAAAAGGGAGTGTGGGGTGTGTGTGTGTGTGTGTGTGTGAGAGAGAGACCTAGAGGAGGGGGAGGAGATGCTGTCTCACCCAGCTGAGCAGATGGATATCAGACAGTCCTGTTGCCTTTTGTCCATCACTGTCTATCTTCAGTCTCTTTCATCGCTGAAATCAGATTAAAATCCCATCTTAATCCATTCCTGTCAATCACACCCCCAAACAGGTTATTGCTCAGGGACAAACAAGTCACGCCAGCCTCACGCCGCTCATAAAGACACACACACACACACACCCCATGTCACACTGTCGCACACTTCCCTCACACCCTGCTGGTGTTGAATCAGTGCTGAACATGTGCACTTTGGAATTTGCTGATGCTAAGCGAAGCATAAAATTGCAGTTTTATAAGACAGGAAGAGAAACACGCATGCAAAAACACAACACATTCATATTCTTGGGGATAATCGCATCACATGACTTAGACTCATTCCTAAACCATTCTTGTCGACCGGTTTATATAAATACTGTATGATCCACACACACGTTTATCAGAACCCTGCTGCAAGGATCAGTCACATCTGCTCTCAATTATATTTTCCTAGCTCACACTGTCAAGCTGGAATTTCCTCCTGTTTCAGTCTCTGTCTGTTTCTGTCCTTTTCTGTCTGTCTTATCCTCCCTCTCCCTTGTTCTACTGCTGTCACTCTCCTTCCTGCACATTTTTTAAATTTATTGTTTTTCTATACACATAGCTGCTTAAAAGCTTGTTAAAATCACTACGATGTGGACACCCACAGGACCATCCATGTCAATAACAAATCTGGTCTGAAGAAGGGAGCAATTGTTTATTGTACCTATTGAAACAGCACATCTGTTTGGTTTCCCCTATTTGATCCTGTTTGTTAACCCACCAAAGGACCACTGATATGACTATATGACTTTTAATATTATAGTTAATTACCTAGCACATTTTTTTTCCCCCAAGTAAGTCTCTTTTTGGAAACCAATAATTTTATGCAAAACCCTACAACTGAGAATTTCACTATGAAGATAAACCCTGTGATAACCCCTTTCCACCCCCAGTTTCCTTCAAATGCAGCGCTACCACTTTTGCTGTTATTTTGTAACCAAACATACCGTGACATGATTGTAATATGTTTCCCAACACCGCCAAGGATGTTTGTCTGATAAAACTGTAATTGAATTCAGGCACTGTATCAGAAACCGGTCCAGTAGACAGCTCGAGAACTGCTGTTTAATTTTTAATGCTGTATTGGCATTTGCAGTGCAGCTGTTGCCTAAGGTTGCAATATGCAAATGGGCCTTTAAACAAATCAATAAATGTGGCCTGAGAGTATTCTTGACCCGCCTCACACACTCCACATGAGTGTTTCAGCAAGTGCTGCGATGTATTCCTCAATAATCCAATAATCAAATCATTTTAAGAAAAGATTCCATGCAGAACGCATGAGGATCCTTTCTCTGTACGAGGATATGAGTTATAATAGCTAGTTCTAGTGTACTTGTTTTAGATTATATATTCTTTGTCACACTCCAGGATTGTACAGGATTAACCCCAGCTGAGTGACTCTAAAAGTGCTGGGGATCTATGAAGTGAAGCTGCTGTATTGCGCAACTGCAATGTCATGACAGTGCAGCAGTGTCACACAAGTGTGAAACTCGTGTTACATCTTGGAGACAAAATGTCAGAGCTGACAAGCTAGACCGCCGAAATCGGCAAAACTGATCTATCAGCATGCTAGGGATGAGCAGTTCTCTATGCTCCTCCATCGAACACCTTAAGGAGTTTTATACCTCCAGTACAGCCATCATCTAAAATTTGGGCTCATCTCTCAGAGGCTTCCAAGAAAAACACATCTTTGAAGGCGGAGTATCTTCTTGCAGGAAACGTTTTTCTGCACTATCCATACTTACATACTGAGGTGTGCCTCATGGAGTATGTTTTACTGCCTCATGTTAAGGTCTCTTAATATAAATTAGAACCACGAGAAAAAAGGTCTTGTAGCACAGCAGACCCAACAACATTAAAGAAGAGTAATGTCTCTAGTTATTGATCTGCTGCACAAACTGCTTGAACATATCTGATCTCTGTCCAATTATCATCACCATTAACTTTAGGCCTGTAGCGAACTCTTACATTTATTTAATCTTTTTTTTTCCCCCCTGTCAGAATTTCCAGTCAACGTTATTTCTTTGCCTAACACCGCCCACTCTGTTACTAGTATGAATAGGGGAAGAGGGCGTGGTTTCCAGACAGTGTCTCGGTTATTATAGTAGAGTCCAGAACATTGGTGCAAATGTCAATTGGCTTATCTTCTCTATTTATTATGAAAAAAGATGCCTCTTATAGAACACATTCCAGCGTACCTCAAATAAATGTGGTGCTCCTACACAAAATGGTTGGCAGCTTTGATACTGCCAAGTCTTTCTTTTTGCTAATTTCCATCTCATCCCTTATTCATATAACTCTGCTTTAAGGTAAACCATCCAAAAAAAATCTGCCTCAACTGAGTAATTCCCTGTCAGAAAAGATACTTGGATTCCAAGTTTAGCCTTGTTAGGAAGCCAAGAGCTAGTCAAAGAACGTTTTTTGTGTTTTAATGACTGTAATTGTGAATGAATGAAAAATGTTGTTGCGCATAATACTGTTAATGTCTGCAAAAATTCCTTAACAAGAAGCAGAAGGAAAAAATTAACAGCCGACACAACGATAGAATTTTTGTAACACCTACGAGGAATTATGTGCAATCAGTAGTCAGAGATATAAAGTTATAATATGTTGTTTAAAAAATTATTTAAATCTATAAAATCATAATTATGTCAATGATCTCAAAAATGGCGTAATGGTAATGAGCAGGTTGGACAGTAAAATCTGCAATCTGTTTCATTCTGATGCAGCTTGATATTATGCCTAGGGTTATGATGTATATTATGTTCCCCGAGGAAGAGTTCCTGTAGACCTACATGCACGAATGCGTTTGCCATCTTTGTTGGCTGTTGCTGTGTACACAGGGCAGAGAGTGTATGAAGTGAAGATGAAGTGAAGATCATTATTTCAGCCCGGCATATGTCTTTAGAGCTGAAAGTGCATGTGACTGAGTCATGATGGTGGTTCGGTCGAGGCGCCCACGTCTATTGACCGGTGCTGCCCAATTAGCTGGAGTACAGAGGAACTGTGCGGTAAAAGAGGAGAGGAGGTGGAGGTGACGGCAGCGAGAAAGGGGGAGTGAGTGGGTGAAAGAGTGGGAGGAGGGGGAGAGAGTGAGGGAAATGAGGAGAGAAGAATTGGGACAGGGTGTGCTGGGAACAGAGAGAAATGACAGCGATTGAAAGAGGAATCAATCTTTAATTGGACGCAACAGACAGCTATGTTCATATCTCCCTTGGGTCTGTTAGTGAGTGTGAGAGAGAGAGCGAGAGAGAGAGATTGTGTGTGGGTGTGTTAGAGTGAAAGGAGTGCACACAAGAGCACTCTATCTTGTGTTTGCCCAAGTGAATGTGTATGTATGTGCATAACCATGTAGTTGTGTGTGTGTGTGTGCGTGCATGCTTGCTTGTCATCATGTCTCGTGGTTATTGAGGCTGAAGAATCTGGCTACTTCCCCGATGAGAGCAACTCATCCTATTAAAGACAGAGCAGGGAACGAGGGAAGGAGGCTGGAGCGTAATAAAGCAGAGTAAAAGACAGGAAGTTAGGAATCTGTTTTGGTCATGCTGTTTAACGAAGGCACCTTTTATTGGATGTCTAAATTTGGGCCACACTAGAGGATAATCGGGCCATTTTGAGCTCATCCTGATCATCTCACAAGACTGATCATGCGTGTTTTTAAAATCTAATCTTAACTGATCTATACTTCACTCTTTGTCCTGCTCAATATTTACCACTCAACAGTCTGTAATTTAGTAGAAGACAAAGAAATGCAGCTTTTTATGTTAACTTTGTTCTAGAATCTTTTTTTTGTGTTTGAAGACTTTACCTTCGCACTGAAACTGGAGACTCCTTCCGCAAATGGTATGGTGGATTATCCTTATGCAAAATATTTGTCTTACACTAGGAACTACAGTTGAACTGGTGAATACATACTCGCACTCTACAGTACTTCTGAATTCTCAATTCTGATTGGTCAGCAGGTGTGGATTCACTTTTTGTTGTTTTTTTTAGTATCTGAAATACTGAAATCTCTCTCTATCACGGGTCACTCACGTTGGGTTTAGACTGAATAAATGCTGTGTTGTGGTACAGGCAGAACTCCTACATAGTCATTATTGTAGTTCAAAAGTGCAGTGTGTGTGCGCGCGTGCATGCACATAGTGTTTCCTGTGTCTCCTGATTCCAGAGGAAGTTGTGGAAGTTTGCTGGAGGCGGTTTCCTGTAGTTCTGGATGTATGCGTGTCTCTCTTGTTTCTCTTTAATATTTTTCTTTACTGCTGTCAGATGGTCTTTCCTGAAATTCTGAGACAAAGTTATGACAAATTTGAAACTTTGCTCGAAGTCCTTAGAGTGGAGCGATGTCTAAAATCAGGACACGCCGTCTTGGGCAAGCTTATATATTTTAAAATGTAATAAAATTGAAATTTAATTGACATAACTTTCCACCTGCCCCCCAAAGTAAAACGGGCAAAATATGTTTGTGTCTAGTTTTTCAGTACTGTCTCTTAGACTTGATGTGGTTTACGCTGCATGACATACTGTGACATTTCACAGCTTTTGTTACCAAAATAATATTTTTTTTGCGCCTTGGTGCTGCTTTTTCACTCCACCCATCTTCCAGTGTTTGAATATGAAATTGGGAAAGCTGGATGATCATGTAGTTCTCCTAACCATCAGATTCCCATTAACTGTAAGCTCCAGAAAATGACACACAATTATACCTTCAGTGTCAGCGAGAGACCCTTAAACATGAGGAATGACCATCAACGGCTTCACTCTGTTTAATGTACATTTTTCTGTCTCACTTGCTCAGTGTTCTGAGAAATTAGCTTCCAGTAGAGAGATAAGCTAACGTCAGTTATACTAGAGTTTTCTGTGGATTTTCCTCCATGATTCATTCTGCCTCAGGCACTGAAAAATGGGTTATAGTTTTACTTATTGTTTGTCCATTTCTTTCCCGCAAAGAGCTGCACTTCAAGTAGACAGCATTCTCGGAAGTAGATCCTGAGCGATTCATCAGGCTTACAAAAAGTGTCGCATTCAAGCTTCTAGATATAACACGTTAAATTAGTTGGATTTCGGCACTGATTTCGAGTGGGGTTTGATTAGCAAGAACACATTTTAACCTGGAATCCAGCAAGTTACCAGTCGTTTGCGAGCCCTTCCTTTTTCTCGTTCTCACACACACACACACAACTCAGCTTGGACATGGCATGAAATGAAATCAAAGAGAAGATTAAACCGATGTGATATCCCTCTGAATCGGAGCAGGCTGATGGGTGAAAAAGCTGAGAGAAATGTTGCGTAAACTTTCCTGCCAAAAACCTTGTGGTTTTCTGT